>NC_029794.2:18583760-18587924 GCF_000816755.2 Arachis ipaensis | reverse complement strand
ATCCTAAAAAAAATGAAAATAAATGACTAACTATACTAATATTGCTAACAATAATATTAACTAAAATAATTGCATTTAAGATATTAATCAAATAATAAACTTTAAATTAGTAAAAATAATATACTTACATAATTATGTTGTCCCAAATTATTTATAATATTCTTTATCGCCGACATATAATCACGTACCATTTTTACTAAACATGCGTTTATAATTTTTAATGTATAAATTTTACACTAAATACGCTAAATATTCTCAATAAAACACTGAAAGTTCTCTTCACTCTCTACACTCTCTGAACTCTATTCACTCTCTCAACTCTCTTCTAAATATTAATCAACTCATTTGAGAGAAGAGGGAAGTTTGGGTGGGAGATTTATAAAACCAAATTCTTTTGCATCGCGCGTTCTCAGAGTAGGCATGCTTCCTGCATACAGACATATTAACAATATACATACAGCGTGTTGGTCAAAAAGAAAAGAAAATCTCTAAAAAGCTGCATAGATTCTCTGAAATAGCGAAAGAATTTTTACGCCACCTGCTGCAATAGACATTCTTTATGTTGGTAGTAGCTCGCCATGCATCCTGCTTTGCTAAAAAAGCTGCTTCCACTGATAGTAACACGCAACCTGTGTGTTGATGGGACTCACCACGTGTTCTTCTTCCCTACAAAAGCTGGTTCGAGTTAAAATAACATGTTTTCTGCGTATTAGCTCAAACAATGTTACAGATTTACAGCTCCATATTATAATATAACACATCATAATAGAATATAAAATATAGCTGCATAACACATAAATATTATTTATATTAAATCTCTTTTCCTTTTCTTATTTTTTTTTCGTCCCTAGAAATCAGTATCCACCGACGCCGCCGACATGACAATCATAATATTTCGTCAAAAAAAAAAAGGGTAAAGAAAAGAAGATTTATAGGCTTTTTTATATAAATAAGCAATGCAGAAACATTAATTCCAGGAATACGCATGGCTGGATTTATTCACTGAAATACGCATGCCCAACTCACTGCCACCGGCCACGAAATGGATTTACACTCCAATTCGCAGCAGGCGACCACGAAATGGGGCAGAGCAGCAGGAGAGGCCATCTCAGGTGCGCCGTCCACGAAATGGGAAAGCTGCCATTTTGTGGCTGGCGCCCACAAAATGGGTATTGCGCGGAGGGCGAGCACGAAATGCTGCACTTCAGGCGTACCGGCCACGAATTGGCAACAGAATTTGACTATATAAACGCTCGTGGATCAGCAACGAGAGAAAACATTATCACTCTCGTCTCACACTCCAAGCTTCCCCTCAACCTCTGCACCCTCTTTCTTTCTTTATAATTTTTAGGTAGTGAATTTGAATCTGAGATTTGTATGGCGGGGGAAAATGTTTACGTGATTATATATCCTAATGGAGAAATTTCTCACACGGCAGAAGGTATTACATTCGTTTGCGACGATCCGCTGTGGATAATGATTCCACCACAAACATCGTTGCAGGATTTGAAGAATCTGATTCTGATGCACACCGGAATGGTTGGGAAAAAAGAAATTATGAAGCTGACCTACAGAATGCCGGTTGCGGTGGCCAACTCGTTTTCCTATCAAAAAATGCAGATAAAAGCTGATCAGCATGTGTCGATGATGTTTTCTTATCATCGCAGCATAGGAAGCATCTATTCATTGGAGCTTTGTCTGAATCTTCAGGACATTGGTGGAAGCTCGTCCAGTTCGAATAATGTGGAGGGTGTCGGGAACCGCGGAGCTGGTGATTTTGTTCCAGATCGGGATACCATTAGGGCCCCCAGTCCAAGCTTCAACGCATTTGTCCCGAGGGTACAAAATTTAGTTATTCGTGAAGCACGCCCCGCCCCTTCTACACACGTGGGGGTCGATAGGGTTCCAGAGGCTGCTATTGTAGATACGTCTGACGAGGATGAGATTGAAGATTTCAGCGGTGATGAAGCAGATGTCGTTCCAGAGACGCAGCCTCTACATGGCGATGATGTGCCTCCAACACGGGTCGAACCTGTAGGTGGTGGTGGTTCTTCCTCCATGCCGTCACACTACCTATCCTTAAATTTGGGTGCGATGCATTCGACTAACGTAGAGGACAGACCGAGCACGTATCCTGTGTCAGGCGAGATGGAGCTTGAGGTTGGGCTGAAATTTCTTAACCGGGAATCAGCGATGCTAGCGGTAAAAAACTACAACATACGCAGGAGTGCAGAATATAAGGTTGTAGAGTCAGACCAAAGCAGGTATGTATGTCGATGTAAGCAGTTCGGGGACCGATGTCGTTGGATGGTACGGGTTGCGAAGACAAGGTCCTGTAGATTTTGGGAAATCCGAAAGTATGAAGGTCTCTCTGATGAAACTTACTCCATGACCTCAACGTACCGCTAACAGGCTGTCCGTCTATAGGTAGCCCTAGCTGCATGGCTACATCCTCCAGAGTTATAGTACACTCACCCCAAGGGAGATAAAAAGTGTGCGTCTCAGGACGCCACCGTTCCACAAAGGCACTGATAAGTGGATTGTCGTACTCGAAACGCTTGATCAAAGAGGCATGATAAAATCCGGTGCGTCTCAAATAAGGGTCTAGCCTCTCCCACCTCATTTCCATGGTTGGATCCCCAGCCTCTAACATGAATACATCTACGAGCGTGCCATGCGGAGTAAGAACACGTGTGGGCTACAACATAGGAAACCAAGAAACACAACAGTTACAAATACTCTTTAATAAAAGGTTAATATCGAAAAAAAAAATTTACTAACAATCCATTACAATAGCAAATTGATTAACTGTGTAAACAAACCTTATGAAGTAAGTGTGCCGCTATATGATGTTCGTCCAGCCGGTTCAAATTTTCCTCCACGTTCATCCCACCCCCACTCATATTAACTTATTTTTTAAATTGAAAAACTCACTACCAGAAGCTCACCTCCTCTCAGGTTACATTTACCATGCTAACCATTTATTTTTTCCTACCCCACTTGAAAATGAAAGCTCTCCCCAACCCCCCTTTTATACAACTCTCGGCTCCATTTCCCACTGTCCCCTGCTACCAGACACAGCCAATGCATGCTGCTGCCGTTCAGAACACCCAACTCGTGGGCGCCAGGCACGCATCCACCCATTTCGTGGGCACCGGCCTTGACATGGCCCATCTCGTGGGCGCCGGCCTTGACATGGTGCACCTCCTCTGTGCCAGCCACGAATTGAAAAAGCTGCTGCTGCTCTGCCCCATTTCGTGGTCGCCTGCTGCGAATTGGAGTGTAAATCCATTTCGTGGCCGGTGGCAGTGAGTTGGGCATGCGTATTTCAGTGAATAAATCCAGCCAGGTGTATTCCTGGAATTAATGTTTCTCCATTGCTTATTTATATAAAAAAGCCAAGATTTATAGCCTTTATACATTTTATAATTTCATTATTTCAAACACAAATGAAACTTATAGAAACTTGCGTTACGTATCAAATTGGACAAACAAGAAAAACTTAGCATAAGCACACATTAAAATAGGCTTTGTATTATTTACCACACGTGTAATATAATAAGTTGTATGATACACCATATAGTATATTATTATAGCACGTATCTGCCAAAGTAACAGAGCTATATATATAGTTAATAAACTAATGTTTATTTATTGTCTTCTTGTCACTGTCTCCAAAACTTGTTCTAACACCATTCATCAAGGAAGAAATTTCGGTTGGAAACGAATGGATATACCTCCAATTGATATCTGAAAGGATGATCAATGATCATCATTTTGTGATGCCATGGTACATTTTCATCATCGGTATAGTTCCGGTTCTGCACTTTCATTTGTAATCATATATATATATAGTTATAACAGATTTACAGTGAGGATCATCAATTTGTGTGTTAAAGCTAGAGATATATAATCATTAAAAGGGTATATAAGAATTTGGAGAGAAGTAGAGTAGAATATGTCTTACCAATTCTTTAAAGCCTGATTAGGGTTGGTATAGAAGCCAACAAAATTTGTATAGTGAATATATAATTCTCTCCAATTTGTATAGTGAATATAATAACTTTTATGGTTCTAATTTCTAGACATATATTTTCATTTGTATAGTTAGAAAGAAAAACATTTGTATGTCCAAATTTATCATATTATTAAATATTCAATTAT
>NC_029794.2:18579254-18583735 GCF_000816755.2 Arachis ipaensis | reverse complement strand
TTCGAGGGTTAATAAAAAAAATATACAAATTGTCTTTACATTATAAATATAGTTTTAGTCTATAGTTATATAAATAAATATTTATATACATAAATTTATTTTATTAATTATTTTTAATACATAAATAAAAAATTTTAAACTTTTTATTTTTTGATATTGTTAAAGTATAACATATATTTTTAAATTTTACTCATTTAAAAATTAAAAAATAGTGAGGTTTACCCATTACTATTCTAATACATATATATATAACTATTAACTTTTTTGACTGGTGAAATGATTGGTAAAAATGAAAAATAACATTATAATTTTCGAGTTTGTTAACTCCCACGATAGCCAAATATATTGAGGACTTTATTGTCACTTATTAAAAGATAAATTACATCAAGGTTTAGAAAGTAGTGTGCCTTACCCATTTCTTCAAAACCTGAGGGTTGGTAGCCAAGAAAATTAGTAAAGTAGTGATCCTTTCGAATTTTAGGTGACACATGATGATTCCATTGCAAATCATTTTGATGGTAGCCAAACAAAGGAGTATAGTAGTAATGGCTGCTTTTAGTTTCAAGTAGTTTTTGTTGCACTAAATGAAAGAATAATGTATACTTTGAATCTCTATATTTGGATGGATACGATCCCTTATCCCTGTAAGGAGGATCAGTGGGATCTATCCACCGTGGTTCTTCTTTATAATACGGTGGAGTAGCCTTCGGATTTGAATTTTGATTTTGATTTGGTTCTTGTTGTTGTGGTGGTTGTTTAGGTTTTTTAGGAAATGGAATAACTCTACCCAACATTGGAAGAATAGGAATATCACCACCTGAATCATAGTTGGTAGGATAATTATAATCCTTTTGAAATTTCATTCGAATATCATTGAGATTAAGATTATAGTCAACCGGCCAGCTGCTGCTTCTTCTTGACCCTTTTAACTCATTATCCTCCACATTGTATGCTTGAATTTTCTTTTCTAATGGATAAATTAATGGTCATGATTGGTACAATAATATTTAAGATTTTAGGTTAAACATAAATTAAAAAGAATGAAATTGTAAAGTTCACTCTAAAGTCCAAAATGACAAGAAGCTATAGTTATTAAGGTCTAAAATGATTAGATACATTATTATATGTATGTGTACAATAATAGGGATCAATTTCTCATTTATTTATTTATTTTGATAATTTTAGACCAAAACTATATAAAAAAAAAACTTGCATGATGGATCAAAACCTAAATCACTAATTCACTAGCTAGTTTTATAAAGACCAAAACTTTTTCAATCATTTATTGAATATATTATAATTCTAAAATAAGTATAGATTCTATTTATAATCAAATTATTTAATAAAAATAAACCATTAATTTGGACTTAATGAGAATCATTAACAATGTAACTAATTCATCTTGTGATATGATAATGTCCTTGACAAAAATGAAAGATTGGAATTATATCATTAGAGTGAAAGAAGCAAAGACTTACCATTGAAAAGTTCACGAGCAAAGACACGAATAGATAAGAAAAATGAAAAAAGAAAAGCAGAGAAAAAAAAGGCCTTTGAGTTGGCCATCACTACTATAGAGCAAATTGAAACAAATGAAAATGAAGAGGAGGCTCTAGGTGAAAATGTGGAATGCGAAATGCAATTTCATTGTTACATATATATTGACAAGCAGCAATAATAAGAGATTAAATAGGGTCATTTTTAAATTGATGATGTCATTATCAATTTAAAAGATATTATGTTTAATATAAAAAAGAGGAGTGTTAGGGGGCGACAACTTTTGTGATTTGTAGCCATCAAATAGCCATCAATGATGATTTTAATGGTGTGAGATTGGTGTGAGATTTCATCCAATAACTCACTTTTCTTTGCTGATTACATGTTGGCTAGAATTTGAAAAAATTGTTGGCCCCTAAACTTTTATTCTAACATTTCAATTAATTTGTATCCTCAAATTTTGATGTGTGACTAATAATGCTAGTCATTAGATTTATCTCCATTAACCACATACCAAACACAGTAAATTGTCACAATGGACTAATCCAAATGACACTGTTTTTGTCATAGATACAAATTAATGAAATAAATGACATCATTTTATTAATTTGGGACTTTCAGTTATAAAAAAATTCAAGTTGATGGTTATATGTATGTGTATGACATAGAATATGAGCACTTGAATTTAATTTGTAAAAAATGTAGCTGCTTTGGGCATGTCACAAGAGAATGTGCGAAAGAGAACAACAATGGCATTGGAAAGGAAAGCACGATGAAGGAGAAAAATTTGCCATCACTTTTTCCTGTAGATAACAACGAGAAAACGGTGGAAGGTAGTCAAATCCCAGTAAAAAATCAAAATTTAACTTTTGAATTTGGAATTAATGCCAAATCAATTCCAATTATGGAGAAGCATGGTGCAGCAGATCTTGTGCATGATAATTTGCAAGACTCACGTATGGAAAGGGATACTCGTGCAAAAGAGGGTGAATGGGTTACAGTTAGTAGAAAAGGCAAGGAAAAAGTGGGTGAAGGCCACAATGTGGTGCCAAAAAAAGCCAATGTAGCAATATGTTCCAATTTGGTGAGTAAGAAATTTTCTTTTGGGTCTAATAACATGCATGCTGGATCCTCATCAAATGCAAAGGTGAAGTCCTTATCAAATGCAAAGGTGGGGCCTAAGAAAAAGAAAGATCCTCCATCCACGCTTGGCTCTTTGAGAACAACTCAGGTGACTTTCAAGGATCAGAATACTCCCTTTTTTAAAGCAGGACACAAAAGGCAGCGTCCTATTTCACTTCAAAACTCACCTACTGAAGCATTGTCAATGGATTCTCGAGTACAAAAAGAGCTTGATAAAGTTAGTGCAACAACAAACTTGGAGACCCAACCTCAACAGAAGAATGATGGTTCTGCGGTGCAAGTCCACAAGGAGACACTTGGAGACAGGGGTCTATCAACGTGAGGTAGAATAATTAAACATTCCAATTATTTAATTTATTTTTTATGGATTGTGACCATTTAAATATTATTAGTTGGAATATTAGGGGGGCGTCAAATAAGATGTCTCGGGTGCACTTAAGGAGTTGGTACGAAAATTTCAACCAATTTTTTTTTATTTTGGTGGAAACTCATATTGGGTTTGAAACTATGAAAGAATTTTGGGAGAGATTAGGCTATTATCCTATAGGGATTGTAGATGTTGTAGGACACAAGGGAGGAATTTGGTTCCTCTCTGCTAATTTGAAATTTTCTTGTAAAATTCTTTGGGCTATGAATTAATGTGTAACTTTGGAAATTGATGGTGGTGGGCGAAGATGGATCTGCAGTGCGGTTTATGGCAGCCCTCAAGCCACTAATAGAGTAGAATTATGGAGTCATCTGCTTGATATTGGTTTGTGCATTCAGGACCCATGGGTGGTGGTTGGGGATTTTAATGATATTTTGAGTGTTCATGAGGTGAAGGGGGGTAATTTCTATTCAAATCGCAGTAGTATCTTTGCAAGTACTCTAGATTCTTGTGGTCTTTTTGATCTAACAACCTCTGGAAGACGGTTTACTTGGTTCCGTAAAATTCAAGAAAACAAAGAAATTGCAAAAAGATTGGATAGAGCTTGCTGTACTACAGAATGACGCCTTCTTTTTCCAGAAGCTTTTGTTGAAGTTTTTAGTCGTTCCCACTCTGATCATTGTCCCCTACTTATCCGATGTCAAGGAGTTCCTATCAAGAAAGAAAACCGGCCTTTTAGATTCCAAGCGGCATGGGCAACGCATCCTGATTACAAGGCAATTGTTCAGAAATCTTGAGATAGTACAGGCTTTGGCATTCATAGGAAGTTGCTGGGGGTCCAAGAAGCTTCGTTGAAATTTAACTCTACGGTCTTCGGCAATATTTTTATTAAAAAGAGGGAATTGGAGGGTTATTTGAATCGTATTCAACGGAAAATGGAAGCTGACGATGATCCGATTCTGAAGCACAAAGAAGAAGAATTGAGAACTGAGTATAATATAGTTTTGGCCCAGGAAGAATTGCTTTGGTACTAGAAGTCAAGAGATCAATGGGTTCGGTATGGTGATAGAAATACTAGCTTTTTCCATATGCAAACCATCCTTAGAAGAAAATCTAACAAGGTTCATGGGTTGCTAGTCAGTGATGGGTCTTGGTCTGATGATCCGGAAGTTTTTCAAAGGGAGGTTGTTCATTTCTTCAAAAATATTTTTTGTTCTACTCAGCCTGTTGAGGTTAATTGCATGGGAGAAATTCCTATGCCATCTCTTAGCCAGGATGCTTGTGATAATTTGTCTAAACTAGTAACAATGTTGGAGGTTAAAGAAGCTCTGGATAATATGAGCTCGTTCAAAGCTCCTAGGCCGGATGGTTTTTAAGTTTTTTTCTTCAAGGAATATTGGGATGTGGTGGGTCATGAGGTATGACGTACTGTTCAGAAAGCATTCTTAGGGGAGACGTTAAGCCATTCTTTGTT
>NC_029794.2:18556800-18579224 GCF_000816755.2 Arachis ipaensis | reverse complement strand
CTTTTAAGATTGATTTAGAAAAGGCTTATGATAGAGTTGATTGGAATTTTCTTGAGCACACTCTTGAATCTTTTGGCTTTCCTTCTCTAATTATTCGGCTTGTAATGAATTGTGTTCAGGCTTCAAATCTTTCCATCCTTTGGAATGGGAATAGAATGGACAGCTTCCAACCTCGCAGAGGGCTCAGGCAAGGAGATCCAATTTCTCTGTATTTATTTGTTTTGTGCATGGAGAGATTGGCGTGCTTCATTTCCAAACAAGTTGACGAGGGTATTTGGGATGGTGTGGCTGTTTCTAGAGGGGGACCTAGAGTTTTTCACTTGATGTTTGCAGATGACCTCCTCCTTTTTTGTAAAGCGAAGAAAAGTCAAGTTCAGAATGTTGTGCACACCTTGGAGTTGTTCTGTAAAGCTTCAGGTATGAAGGTTAACATTGAAAAATCTAAAGCTATTTGTTCTAGAAATATCTCTAATAGAAGGAAGGAAATGTTGTCTGATGTTTCTCATATTCCTTTTACTAGTGACCTAGGCAAATACTTGGAGATGAACCTTAATCATCCTCGAGCTGCTAGATCTATTTTTTCGGACTCTTTAGAGAAGATCAATAATAGGCTGGCTAGTTGGAAAGGTTGGCTCCTTAACAGAGCAGGCAAGCTTTGCTTAATTAAATCTGTTGCTTCTTCTCTTCCTATTTATCAGATGCAAGTGACTCTTTTTCCTACTTCGATTTGTCAAAAGATTGATTCTGTGCTTAGACAATTCTTGTGGAAGGGAAAGGTGGGGGAGCGTTGCTTAAATTTGGTCAAGTGGAGCGAAATTGTCACTCCAAAAAAATATGGAGGATTGGGAATCAGAGATACTCAATGTGTAAATTTTGCTTTACTCGGAAAGCTTGTTTGGCAATTATTGCATAATAAAGATAAGCTTTGGGTAAGAATTATGTTGGCAAAATATTTATCTGGGAGTTCTTGCTTTTCACCCAAATTTTCTAATAATGTTTCAAGCACTTGGCGAGCAATTTATAAGACAATAGAAAAGCTTCGTGATGGTTTTGATTGGTGTACAGGCAGGATGTCTCAATCCTTTTGGTATCATGCTTGGCGACCATGTGGAACGCTAGCTCCTTTGGTTCCTTTTGTGCACATTTCTGATCCTCACTTGAAGTTAGAAGATGTCTGGCACTATGGGCATTGGCGGTGGGATATTCTTTGCACAATGATTCCGGAAGAAGTTAAGCTTGATTTGATGCTTTTTGATCCTATCAAGCAGGCAGGAGATAAAACAGGTTAGTTTTGGACAAACTCAAATACTCTCACCTACTCGACTAAAAGCGGGTATGAATGACTATTGGAGAAGAAATTTGGCTGGAATGATAATGAAAATTGGCTTTGGCTTTGGCGCTTGAGAATACCGGAGAAGATAAAGTGTCTGCTCTGGCTTTGCCTCAACAACGGAGTTCCCACAGCTAGTTACCGGTTTCAAAGAGGTATTTCTACTTCTGATTTTTGTCAGAGATGTTATCTTGCTCTAGAGGATATTAACCACTGCTTTAGGACTTGCCAAAAAGCTCGTCAGATTTGGATTAGCTTAAATTTGGGAATGACCGCTGAGGATTCTAGTTTGGAATTTGTGTCTTGGATTCGTTCTAACCTCAACAAAAATGAGTTTCTCTTTGCAGCGGCCTTTTGGTGGATTTGGAGGGATAGGAACAATGACATCTTCCACCAAGATGATCCATGGAATAAGGAGAAAATTGTTCACTTAGTTAAACATGCTGCTCGAGATTTCTCTAATGTTGTTATCAACCAAAAACATATTATTCCTTCTTCTTTGAAATATAACTGGGAACCACCTCCAATGAATATCTGTAAAGTAAACTGCGATGCAAGCGTTTTTGAAAATGAGCAATTAGCTGGCTTTGGATGTATTATTAGAGACAGCATGGGAATTTAGATAAAAGGTTGTTCTGCCAGTATACCTCTTTCTAGTGTTCTCTGTTGTGAGCTTCATGCTATTTGGAGAGGGCTTGTTATGGCTTGGGATTGCGAGTGCAAAGAGGTCATATGTGAAACTGATAATCTTGATGCGTTTCTTCTTGTTTCACGAGGCACAACCAGCATGATTAGGAATGACTCTGGTCTGCTTGACAAAATCAAAGAGATGCCCCAGCGCAATTGGACAGCTACTTTAGTGCTCATCCAGCGAACAGCAAACAAAGTGGCTGATTTAATGGCTAAGACTGCTGTTTTAAACAAGCAGGTGTATCTAGAGTGGTTACTGCCTCCTAATAATTTAGACATTATTATTAGAGAGGAGTACTACTCTTTTTCTTATGTCTTTTTTCTTTGTGTTATGTTTAGTTACCAAAAAATAATAATGAATCTAAGGGCTAACGTGAGTGAAGTGATGAATCAAATTTTGATAATTCAAATTGGATTCATTGAAATTTCTTAGGTCATTTTGAGGTGTGATGAAAATTTTAAAAAAAATTTGTGACTTTACCTAAATAAATCTCATAAATTGTGTACCTTTTTAATATTTTAAACTTGTTTGAGGATGTTTTATAGAACTAAAATCATCGATTATAGTTTTATTTTTCTTGAATCACCTTAATTTATAAATAGATTAGCTTATTATTTTTGTTTTAGTCCAACTCATATTAAAACTAAAAATTTATTACACATTTAATTATTCATATATTTATACTCTTTTAATTTTTTAAAAAAAATACTATTTGTTACTGTTGGAATAAATTGTTTTATAATCCAAATCATCCATATTGAATCACCAAAAATTATATATCATAGTGCAGAAATATACCTTTATTCATAGAAATTAAAAATTAATGGAAGAGTTGTCTCAATTTTTTTTAATCGAAATTTTCTGTATTTCTAATAGGGCAGTTGAATTGCAACTCCTCTTATGAGAAAAGAGTTGCTAAGGTGGCTTTGGTATATTGGGGACCGAACCCTGAAATCACTATTTATATTTGAGTATGACACCCATTAAACCCTAAAACCCAAATAAAATTAGTATCTAAATCCCATAAAGATAATATCTGATTTTATTCTCATTTAATTCCAAATCAAAAGTAATTATGACTTATTCAATTTAGCATTTATAACAATAAATGAGATCACCGTTATATAAGGCATTTAATTTGAAAGAGCATAATTTGTGATTATAATTAATATATGTAGTGCTCACAAACAAATTAGAAAATTAAACAATTTCCTAACAAATTTTCACTTGAGCTATACATATGTTTTTTCTTGAGATAATTACATCTTATAAACTTTATGCGTGCATCTGAATGCTATTTCCCATATTACATTAACAATCTGGTCCGTCTCATATATTAGATATTGAATTACCGCAGCTTTTATCACATTAATGTCGTGACTGAACCACGATAATCATCATCCTAATATACTTAACGACATAGATCAAATTTGGATGAGTAATATGGAAATTACATACCAAGTGATCTCATGTATGTCTATTTCCAGTTGGTGAAACTTTAAAACTTTATTGAGATCAAACATAAAACAAATATTGTAAAATGAACATTTCACATAACATAAAATAAACCATCAACTTAATTCTGCAGAAAGTTAATTCAATATCTGTCATAAGACATATAACATAAAATAAACTCCCACTAAACCAAGGCAACACATGTATTGACACCCATTCGAGCAATGTGCTCATGAAAGACTTTAAGGATTAATCCCTTGGTTAATGGGTCTGCTGGAACGCATATACTCTGTTCTTATATGTTCTATGGAAATTTGTTTTTCTTGAACTTTCTGCTTGACAACCAAACACTTGATGTCAATATGCTTCGATTTCGTCGAGCTCTTATTGTTGTTGGAGTATAGTACTGCTGACTTATTGTCACAAAATATTTTCAATGACCTTTCAATGTTATCTACTATACGAAACTTAGTGACGAAGTTTCGCAACCATATGCCATATTTGGATACCTCAAAGCAATCAACATACTCAGCCTCCATTGTTGAAGAAGCTACAAGTTTCTGTTTGTTAGACTTCTATGCAATAGCTCCTCCAGCCAATATGAAGACACAACCTGAAGTAGAGCGCCTACTATCTTGGCATCCCGCAAAATCAGAATCAGAGTACCCAATGATCTCCAAATTTTCTTATCTCCGATAAGTAAGTATATAATTCTTTGTTCTCTTCAGATAACACATTACATGTTTAACAGCTTGATAAACCACTATTTTATGGTTTATCTTGTGCTAAATTGAGTGGTTCTTATCAATTCTTTGCACACTTATTCATAAAAATTGCATGGTTTTACAAATTCTTTCCAATTTTATTCTATGATCGAAAACTTGCTCCCTAAACCTTTAAATTGTGTATTTTTAATTCTCTTTTATACCATTTGATGCCGATCCGTGCGTTAAGTGTTTTTAGGCTGTATAGGGCAGGAATGGATGAAAGGATGGAGAGGAAGCTGGCAAAAATGGAAGGAACACAAGAAACAAAGGAGATGACCAGCGAGGATCGACGCGCACGCACGGCTCACGCGTGCGCGTGACTTGGAGTTTTTCACAACGATGCGTATGCATAACTGACACGTACGCGTGACCAGTGAAGTCGCACATCAACGCGTACGCCTGACTGACGCGTACGCATGACACGCGCAGAAGACCATCGACGCGTACGTGTGACGTGCGCCACATGCAGAAATTGTAGAAGACGCTGGGGGTGATTTTGGGCTGGTTTTAGACCCAGTTTTTGGCTCAGAAACACATAATAGAGCCAGAGGACAAGCAGAGACTCAAGACACATTCACTTTTACACATTTTTAGTTTTTAGTTTTGAATCTTAGGGAGAGAAAACTACTACTTCCTCTCGGGTTCTTCACATTCATAGATTTCTAGTTTTATGTTTTTGATTTGGATATTGAGAAGAGTTACTACCTCCGTTTGATGTCTTTGCCATTACAGTTTTCTTTCTTATTTCCTTACTCTTTTACTTTCCATTCACTTTGTTCAGAGTTACATATGAATATCTTCGATTTTTAGAATTTATTAATGTAAATAGTTATTTTTACCTTTAATTAATTTTCTTTTATTACTTTTTTTTATTACCATGTTTTCCATTCATCCCCTTTACATGTTTATGAAAATGGCATTCATGTCAATGGAGTAGACTCCCAACTTGACTTGGGAGTTGATTAACAGGAGATCCTTGAGTTGGAATACTCAAGTGTTAATTTGTAATTGAAAGTTGTTGGCTGACTCTCTAGTCACTTACTCTAATCCTTCCCTAGGAGAGGATTAGGACTTGTGAATCAAAGTTGGTTAGTTACTTGACTTTCCTTTATTAAGTAAAGGATAACTAAGTAGAATAACAACCTCTTACTATTATACTTGAGAAATTTCAACAAGGATAGAAATTCCGATTAATTTTCTCCTAATCAAGGCTTTCTATTTCAAATATATAAAATCTCTTATTAATTTCTATTGCTTTAATTAATAACCATTTTATTTTTTCGTTCTCCAATTCTAAAATTTCTCAAAAAATTTCTGACCAATAAATTGCACTCTTTTGTCAATTCATTGGGAGACGACTTGGAAATTCTACTCCCAGTATTTTATTCTTAAATTGTGACAACTCTTTTTAAATTGATAAGCAGAATTTTCGTCGGTTAAGAACTGTACTCACAACGCTATTTTCATTATAAATTCTTAATCGGCAATTTTCCTCCTGTCACAGCTATCCAATGATCCGTGCTCGAATTGCTCAAGTATCTACTCAACACTCCCACTATGAATGATATATCGGGACGTGTGCAGACTTGAGCATACATTAAGCTTCCTAGTGCTGATGCATAAGGTTATCATGCATTGCTGTCCTCTCAAGATCATTTTTGGAAAATTACTTGAGACTGAACTTGTCTCCTTTAGCTACGGGTGTGTCCATTGGTCTACAACTTTCCATGCCATATCTACTTAAAATCTTTTCAATACAGTTCTTTTGTGATAATCCAAGAATACCTTGAGAGCGATCTCTTAGTATCTCGATTCCTAATATAAAAGAGGTATCACTAAGATCTTTCATTTCAAATTTGTTCAATAGAAATTTCTTAGTTTCATGCAACAAACCTATATCGTTACTGGCAAGTAAAATGTCATCAACATATAAGCCCAAAAAATATGTATTTACTCACACTGAACTTGCAATATACACGTTCATCTATGATATTTACCTCAAAACCATATGAGGTAATGATTTGATGAAACTTGTGATAAGCTTGTTTGAGACCATAGATGGATTTCTTTAACTTACAAACCATAGATTTTGAATCGCCTGATACAAAATTTTCTAGTTGTACTATATACATCGTTTTATCAATGTCACCATTGAGAAACACTTTCATTACATCCATCTGGTATAGCTCCAAGTCAAAATGAGCTACTAGTGCCATTATGGTTCTAGAAGAGTCTTTCGATGATATCAGAGAGAAAGTCTCTTTATAGTCTATGTCTTCCTTTTGAGTAAACCCTTTAGCGACTAGACGAGCTTTATATCTCTCAACATTACCCTTAGAATCCCTTTTGGTTTTAAATATCCATTTACAACCAATTGGTTTCACACCATCAGGTAATTCTACGAGGTCCAAAACGTCATTGTCTTTTATAGACTTCATCCTTTCTTTTATGGCATCAATCCACTTTTTAGAGTTAGAACTTTACATGACTTGAAGAAAATTGATTGGGTCATTTTCTGTCAAACCAATGCCATCCTCATGTTCTTGGAGATAGACTACATATTCATCCGAAATTGCACTTTTTCTTTCTCTGTTGAATCTCCTTAATGGCACTTCTTGAGGTTGTTGAGCTTGTTGTATGGGTTGGAATTGAAGAGGATTTTCATTATTCTCATGTACTGTAGCAGTATCTTGAGCAACAATAATATTCTCATTGTTCTCTTAGACTATAGCTGAATCTACAGTAGGATTCTCATTGTGCTCTTGTACTATAACTGCATCTTGAACAATAATAGGTATAAAGACATGATCATTATCAGTTACAAAATCCTCATCAAAAGCAACCTTCCTAATATTTTCTCCCATCCCCCCTCAAACTCAACATCCCCAAGAAATTTCGCATTTTCTGTTTCAAAAATAGAACTTGATGCAGGATTGTAAAACTTATACCTTCGTGAACGCTCAGTGTAACCAACAAAGTAGCAACTAATTATTCTTGAGTCTAATTTTCTTTCATGCGGCCTATAAGGTCACGCCTCAATTGGACATCCCCAAATGTGTAAATGTTTTATACTGGGCCTTTTCCCAGTCCAAATTTCATAAGGGATTTTGTTAACTACTTTGCTTGGCACCCTATTAAGAATGCACAGTGCGGTCTTTAAGGCTTCTCCCCAAAGTGATTCAGGTAAGGAAAAATGACTAATCATACTTCTCACCATATCCTTAAGAGTTCAGTTTCTTTGCTCTACAATACCATTCATGCTAGGTTTGCCTGGCATGGTGTGTTGCAGAACAATACCGCACTCTTCTAGGAAAAGCGCAAAAGGTTCAGGACGTTGTTCACCTGAACCGTCATATCTTCCATAATATTCACCACCACAATCAGATTTGATAGCTTTAATTTTCTTCCCAAGTTGAAGTTCAACTTCAGCTTTGAGAGACTTGAAAACATCCAAGACTTGGGACTTTTCATGAATTAAATATAAATACCCATAACGAGAGTAATCATCTATGAACGTAATAAAATACTGTTGTCCATTCCAAGAGACAGTAGAAAATGGGATACATATATCGGTATGTATCAGTTTTAAGACATTTTTAGCTCTCTCAGTACCTAATTTCTTTTTGTTTGTCCTTTCCTCTTTATGCACTCAATGTAGACTTCAAAGTCTGCCAAATTTAGGGGTCCAAGAATCCCATCCGACATGAGCCTCTGAATTCTCTGTTTAGAGATATGACCTAGGCGTTTGTGCCATAATGATGCTGAATTCTCATTTAGTTTTCATTTTGTACCTGTTTGCAGTATTTTATTATTATAGGAATTTAAATCAAGCCTATATGGATTATCCATCAAACGACTAAAGCAACTATTATTCGAATTATAAAAGAGACTGACTTTATTATTTCTGAACAAACAAAACTAACCTAATTTGTCTAAACAAAAAATAGAAACTAAATTCCACCTAAACGACCGTATATAAAATGTCTCAAACAAATACAAGAAAATTTCACTTGTGGAATATAATCTAAAGGTTCCTATAGCTTCAACCGCAGCTATATTGCCGTCTGCCATATAGATGTATCTTTCAGCAACACTTTGTGGTCGACTCCATAGGCAACTCTGCATAGTAACACTTACATGAGTAGTAGCAGTAGAATCTACCTACCGACTATCAACAGGTGCATAACTTAAACTAGTCTCAGAACAAATAAAAGTAAGAATCATACCTTACTTTACACGCCAAGTGACATATTTGGTACAATCCTTCTTCATGTATCCCACCTTCTTATAGAAGAAACAGGTCAAAGCTTGATCCTGTTTCTTAGCATTTTTCTGCTGAGAAGGCGCATCCGCAGTAGTATCACGCTTTCTTTTATATTGAGAAGATGAAACCATATGAGCACTTTCAGTCTTATCTTGTTGTAGCCTCTCTTCTTCTTGCACACAGTGAGATATAACCTCATTTAGGGATCAAGTGTCCTTCAGAGTGTTATAACTCACTTTGAATTGCCCAAAGTGTGCAAGAAGAGAGATCAAAATAAAATGCACGAGTAAATCTTCAGACAACTCTAAATTTAGTGCTTTCAATTTAGAAGCAAGATGAGACATTTCTATAATGTACTCCCTTATGTTCTCTTTACCTTTATACCTCATGAAAACAAGTTTGCTCAAAAAGTTACTTGTCTCCACCTTTTCATTCTTAGCAAAGAATTTTTCAACATCTTTCAGAAACTGTTTGGCAACTTTATCCTTAGTAATTGGGCCCCGAAATGCCTTAGGATTTGAGCGTTTTGTAAGGCCCACATCGGTTGGGGAGGGGAACGAAGCATGCCTTATAAGGGTGTGGATACCTCTCCCTAGCATGACGCGTTTTGACGAGTGAGTGTGGGGGCTTCGGCTATCATCCCTATCGTCAAAGGCAAAACCGTGAGGCCTTGTGTGTCAAAGCGGACAATATCGTGCTAGCGGGTGTTCTGGGCTGTTACACATTTCATGATCATAATGCTCATTCAATTAGATCTCTCCCACTTCTCTATTTTAATCTCATTGGGATTTTCTGGAGTGGAAGTGAATTTCTCCTCTCGAAGAGCTATATTCAGATCCATACAACTGAGGACAATCTCTATGGTATCCTTTCAAACCTTAAAGTTTGAACTGTTCAGCATAGGAATATTGCTAATTTGTGCAGAAACATTAGTAGCTGAAGCCATAGTTTCTTTATTTGAACAAAATAAATATGTAGTAAATATTAGTTAAACAATGGAGAAAAATCATATTGAGATATCTAAAACAATATTAATTTTCAATCTTTGGATAGAAAAATTAATTGTAAGTGATACTCTCATTGCAGTAATCAAATATTGTCAAAAAATTCCTGTCACACATTAAACCTTTCTTTGGACCGACTGAATGTGCACATGGAAACTTAAACTTCGCAACCTATTTATTACAGTATATATTTTCTATTAATTTTTCAAACAATAACTTTCCATTGGACCGTGACAGTATAATTAATAGAAAATAAACAAGAGTGTATAATACTTATTATTTGGCCGTATAATACTTATTATTTGGCCAAATAATAAACTTCCTTTGAGCCGATTATTGTTCGCATAAATAATGAACATTATTTTGTGTTACTCAAATATTATTAATGTGTATATATAACTCAGCCAAATATAAATTTTTTTTGGATCGATTAATATTCGCATAAATTACATACACAATAATTTTTATATTCCAAAAGAAATAATTGATTAATTAATTTTATACTAAATTAATGGCACACAATTAAAATAAAACAATCATAATTTAATAATATTCCATCACTATTTTAGAATAAATCATTAATATTTATTTATCAAAGCAATTTTATGAGCATCATCTAAAAAAAGGAATAACTGAAACACGTATCCATTATAAGTGCACAGCGATGTGTATAGCCAAATAATAACATGATAATATCTATGAATATACATACATAATAGTACGTGTGTGTATATATATATAGTGTATAGAAACCTACAATGTAATCGGTGACGGACCCAAAAAATTTATGTTGAAAGAATAAAAAAATAGATTAATACCTAAACTATAATTGTCTGAATTAAAATTTGCAATTGAAAATATCAAAAAGAGAAACAATGAAATTGAAAAATAAATAGAGTCATAGAGAGCTATATAAAACAAAATAGAGAATTTAAAATTTACCTTTTGATGAAGAGAAAATGATCACTAGATAAGAAATAGAAAAGAAAGTTGAAAATATGAAACTAAGAAAATGGTTTAAAAGAATAAATGAGTGACGGCTGAAATTTAAGAATAGAAGAAGACTAAATTTAATTAGGTTAACTAATAGTCAAAATTATAGAAAAATAAAATGAGTTTGGAGCTTTTAATAATTGGACTTTATTTATTTGTAATGGGGTCATTTAAAATTTAAAATGGGAATATATTATATAGGGCAAATCACAATAATAAGCCAAGGGGAGCAAAATTTTATACGAATCAGCCAAAACGAAAACTGCTCATGAATCCACCAATGCACGTTTATATGTAATTCGAACCAGGTGGGTTCGAATTATATACAAACACACGCACACACTAATTCGAACCAGCTGGGTTCGAATTACACACACAGTAACGCGTTTTCAAGTAATTCGAATTTGACTGATTCGAATTATTCATGGTATAATTCGAATTATTCTGTTAAAAAATTAATAATTTATTAAAAAAATTTATTAAAAAAATTAATAATTTAAAAATTTAAAAAATATATATTTTATTTCATACATTATTTTTAAATTATTATTGACTATGTAGAGTATTTCTTTAATATCCTAAGTCATTAGGATATTACAAATTTTTATGTAGAATATAATTCGAATCACCATATAATTTAGGAGTACTATAAAAATTTGTAATGTCCTAATGACTTAGGACATTAAAGAAATACTCTATATAGTCAATAATAATTTAGAAATTAAAGAAAAAATATTTTTATCATGTATTTATCTAAATCACTAGAATATTACAAACTTTTATAGTACTCATAACATCTTTTAAGCCATTTTTTTAAAATTATTTTGTATTAGAATAAAATATATTTTTAGGTATTTTATATGGAATAAAATATTTTCTTTCATTTCTAAATTATTATTGACTATGTAGAGTATTTTATTTAAAATTTGAGTACACGCATGTATTTATCTAAGTTATTAGAACATTACAAATTTTTATAGTACTCCTAACAGTTTTCTAGCCATTTATTTTTAAATTGTTCTGCATAGGATAAAATATTTTTTGTAGTATAATTTAAATAAATTTATTAAAAAAATTTATTAAAAAATATTCATAAGCTATTAAAAATGGACAAAAGAGTATTGTATGGAATTCGAATTGATAGATCACAAATATTTTAAAAAAGTCTCGTAATTAAATATTTTGTTAGCTTTTTTTTAATGTATGAAATAAAATATATATTTTTTTAATTTTTAAATTATTAATTTTTTAATAAATTTTTTTAATAGATTATTAATTTTTTAACAGCATAATTCGAATTATACCATGAATAATTCGAATCAGTCATGGTCCGACTATTACAAATCCAACGTCATAAATCGGTTTTATCACCCATAACTCGGCATTATTCACATTATTACCCAGGAAATTGGCGTTATAGTTCGACATTGCAGTCATTACTCGGCCATTTACAGTTACTAATCGACAATCAATGTCATTTATTAAAAACTGACGTTACAAATCAGCTAAACGGACTGCTTCACAAAAGTGAAACGTCCAAACCCCTGTTATTGCTCTTTAATACAGGCAATAAAGCAGGAACATAACCGATATATACATTATCACCTATAAAAAGGTATGATCTTCTATCCTAAAGAGGTACATTGAATTCTCAATACTAACTTAAGCTTCGGAGTGCCTTTGCAGGTACACTCCCCCCTGTTTCTTACTCAAAGCTCTACGCGATTGGACATCCTCTCGGAGTGAAGCTCGGATTATCACAAGGCTTAAAGGTCGGCACCGAAGGCAATAGCTCGGCGTCGACTCCCAGAGACTGAGCTCTCCCTCCAGGTATCCATACAAGAACAATTGGCGCCCACCGTGGGGACGAAAATATAAACCTATCCATATATCATCGGCCTCGAGGTTCCCGTTCGAAGTCATGGCTGAACAACCTCCACCCACGCCATCCGAATTGCTCCGGATGGTGACCGAGTTACGGCAAGCCGTGGCCGAGGAGAACCAAAGGATGGCAAATCAAATTGCCAACTTGAATAACACTAGAACCGAAAACAATGACCGACATGAATGGACAGAAGAAGCCGAGCAGCAGTCAGGGCCAACACATGTCTCATACACTACTCGACAGGAAGAGGAGCAACCCGAACATAATGAGGAAGGTCAGAAAGGCATAGAGAATGACGATCACGAAAGCTCCCATGGACCATTCACGGCGGAGGTGATGAACTTCGTGCTGCCCCGAAGGTTTACTCTGCCAACCACCCTAACTCCCTACGATGGGTTAGGTGATCCGAAGAAATACATCAAGAAGTCACCTCCATAATGATAGTAAACACTGCATCTGATAAAGTTTTATGTCGTTGTTTTCCATCTTACTTAGATGGTCCTGCACTTGATTGGTTTTGTTCTTTGCCTGTAGGTTCTATTTCTTGATTTCGAGACATATCAAAGTCCTTTGAAGAGCACTTCGCTGGATCGGCCATCTACTTTCATGACTCTGATTACCTGAACACAGTCAAGCAAGGCCAGCATGAAAGCCTCAAGGACTACATGACGCGCTTCACAAAGATAGCCATAAGTATACCCGACCTCCACCCTGAGGTAGAACTACACGCCATTAAAAGCGGATTGCGACCTAGAAAATTCCAGGAAACTATTGCTGTGGCCAAACCAAAAACTATGGCCGAGTTCCGTGAAAAAGCTAAAGGACAGATCGACATCGAAGAACTCCGACAAGCTCGGAAAGTAGAAAAGCCTCACTATAGAGACGACGACAAAATGCGGGACAGCAAGAAGAATTTCAAACCAATCCCACGATATGAGACCTACACCAAATTCAACACCAAGCGCGACGATATCATCAAGGAGATCTTGAATTCGAAATTAATCAAGCCACCAAGAAAAGCTGGAAGTTACCCAGATTCAAAAAGCACTGACCGATCAAAATACTGCTCCTTCCACCAGAAGCACAGACACAATACTGACGACTGCATCATCGCCAAAGACCTACTGGAACGACTAGCTCGGCAAGGTCACCTAGACAAATACATCGGCGGCCACATGCAACGGCGAGCACCTCCTTCAGGAGACCAAAGCTCGGTTACACAACATGGCCGAGATAGAGACCGACCAAACAATAGCCATCCCGAACTACCAACACGGACAATTAACTGTATTTCTGGAGGTTTTGCAGGTGGAGGAGCCATAAGCTCGGCGAGAAAGAGATCTTACCAAGCTATACTTTCCATCAACGCCGATCAATGTCAACAGCAGCCGTTGCCACCATCTCCACAGATAACATTCCAGACAGCCGATCATGACAACAATGTAGCTAATCTGGATGATCCCGTCGTAATCTCCCTACAGCTCGAAGATCTCCTAGTTAAAAAGGTGTTGCTCGACCCAGGCAGCAGCGCCGACGTCCTCTTTTACTCAACATTTCAGAAAATGAAACTGAGCAATAACGTTATCCAACTTTCCACTGGTGACTTGGTAGGATTCTCAGGTGAGCGAATCCCAGTTATGGGCTCTGTGTGGTTACAAACCACACTTCGTAAGTTCCCTTCGTCAAAAACTTCAGACATTCAATACTTAGTTGTTGATTGCTCCAGTCCATATAACTTAATACTTGGCCGACCTTTCTTAAATAGATTTGGCGCTATAGTATCTACAATTCATCTTTGTGTTAAGTTCCTTTTGCAGGACAACACAATTGCAACCATTCACAGTGATGCCCGACAAGCCAGGGAGTGCTACAACAATAGTCTCAAAATACTTAACCATAACACAAAAGCACAGGTTCACAATATCAGCAACATGAACGACCAACACATGCTGGCCGACCTCGATCCCAGAGCAGGAACACTAGAAATGCCAACCCCAACAGAAGATCTAGATAAAATCTATTTCACCGAAAACACGGACAAATTCACACATGTCGGCTCAACATTATCCTCAGAAGAAAAATTATCATTCCGAGTATTCTTACAGAAAAATGCCGACTTATTTGCTTGGACCCCAGCTGATATGCCAGGGATCGATCCATCCATCATATCACACAAGCTAGCAGTAGATCCATCTATCCGACCTATAGCGCAGAAAAAGAGAAATCTCGGCCACGACCGAAAACAGGCTTCCCTAGAAGAAACCAAGAAGCTCATCAACGCGGGCTTCATTCGAGAAATCAGATTCACAACATGGCTGGCGAACGTCGTCATGGTTAAAAAACATAACGGTAAATGGTGCATGTGTGTTGATTTCACCGATCTCAACAAAGCATGTCCCAAAGATTCCTACCCTTTGCCCTCTATTGATTGTTTAGTTGATAATGCCTCTGGTTTTGAAAAACTTAGCTTTATGGATGCATATTCTGGTTATAACCAGATCCAAATGCATCCATCCGATCAAAATAAGACAGCCTTTATTACTGAATATGGAAACTATTGTTATAAAGTCATGCCATTTAGCCTTAAGAATGCAGGTGCGACATATCAACGTCTAATGGACAAAATCTTCGCCAAACAAATCGGCAGGAACATTGAGGTCTATGTCGACGATATGGTCACCAAGACAAAGATCGGCAACAATTACATCGATGACCTCACCGAAATCTTCGGACAGCTAAGAAAATACAACGTGCGGTTAAATCCGGAAAAGTGTGCATTCGGTGTTCAAAGCGGTAAATTCCTCGGCTTCATGCTCACTAGCCGAGGTATTGAAGCAAATCCAGAAAAATGACGAGCTATTTTAGACATGACAAGTCCACACACCATCAAGGAAGTCCAACGGTTAACAGGGAGACTTGCTGCACTTTCTAGATTCTTACCTTGCCTAGCTTCTAAATCCTCATGTTTTTTCCAAACTTTAAAAAACAAAAAAGTTTTCCAATGGACTGATGAATGCGAACAAGCATTTACAACTATCAAAGAAACTCTTTCAAAACCACCAATTTTGCAAACCCCCCTTCAAGGGGAGCCATTATTCTTATATTTATCTGTCACTAACTGGGCTATAAGCTCCGCTCTTGTCGCAGAAAGAGAAAAGAAACAGTTCCCGATCTATTTTACCAGCAAAACCTTACAGAATGCCGAGCTTCGATACCTGAGCATTGAGAAACTGGCCCTCGCTCTTATCTTCTCAGCCAGAAGACTTCGATACCCGAGCATTGAGAAATTGGCCCTCACCCTTGTCTTCTCAGCCAGAAGACTCCGACCATACTTTCAAAGCCATGAAATCCATGTTCGAACAGATCAACCTTTGCGCCAAGTACTTCAGAAACCTGAGCTGGTTGGCCGACTAGTAAAATGGTCGGTGGAGCTATCAGAATTTGATATCAAGTACGAAGGTAGAGCATCCATCAAATCCCAGTTTTTAGCCGACTTTATTTCCGAATTCTCAGTACCAAGTACAACTGAAGACTACATTGAATGGTCTTTATACGTCGACGGGTCCTCCAACCCACAAGGGTGTGGAGCAGGTATCATACTTGACGATAGCCACGGCAACGTCATCGAACATTCCCTCAACTTTTCATTTAAGGCAAGCAACAATCAAAGTGAGTATGAAACACTAATTGCTGGCCTTAGACTCGCTGCCGACCTAAACATCACCGAACTTAAGGTATATTGCGACTCCTTGCTTATCGTACAACAGGTAAATAACTTATACCAAGTTAAGGACCATTTGCTTTCTAAATACCTGGATGTCGTACAAAATTCGCTTTTAAAATTTTCTAAATATAAAATACAGCACATACCAAGGGAGAGTAATGGCCGAGCTGACATTCTGTCTAAACTCGCTAGCACTCAACCAAATGGGTCATCACTTTATCAGTCAACACTACTCAATCCAAGCATTGAACTAACACAAGTCTTAAGTGTAACACAGGAAATAGATTGGAGATCCCCATACATACAGTATCTACAGACAGGGATCTTGCCAGGCAACGTCGAAAATACTCGACATTTCCGCCGACAAGCCTCCTTCTTTACAATTTATAACAATTGCCTATATAGACGGGGTTTCTCTCATCCATTGCTCAAATGTCTTTGCAGAACAGACGCCGAACTTGCTCTTGCCGAGGCACATGAAGGGATCTGTGGTACACACCTCGGAGCCCGAAGTCTGTATTCAAAAATCCTCAGAGCTGGATTATATTGGCCGACGATACGACAGGATTGTCAAGTAAAAGTCAAAAGCTGTAATAACTGCCAAAAACACAGTCCGATTACACACCTCCCGGCCGAACTCTTACACTGTTCCGAGGTTAGTTGGTCGTTCAACCAATGGGGCATAGATATCCTCGGACCTTTTCCCACAGCAGCAGGTCAGGTAAAATTTCTTGTGGTAGCAATTGATTATTTTTCCAAATGGATAGAGGCACAACCTCTAGCCAAGATTACATCACAACAAATGCTTTCCTCAAACAACACTTCTCATCAGTAGAGCACCCACAAACAAATGGATTAGCTGAAGCCGCAAATAAATTAATACTACATGCTCTAAGAAAGAAACTGGATGATGCAAAAGGTCTCTGGGCCGAGCTTATCCCAGAGATCATATGGGGATACAATACAACAATTCACTCAACCACAAAGGAGACACCCTTCCATTTAGTCTATGGTTCAGACGCAATGATACCAGTAGAGATCTCCCAATCTTCACTACGCACAGAATTGGCCGAACAAACTACACAAGACATAGCTCGGCAATCCGAGCTTGATCTCATCGAAGAACTCAGATCGTCTACAGCAATCAAACATTTAGCCATGCAACAACACATTGCCCGAAGATATAACCAAAGACTTCATCCAAGATCCTTCCGTGTAAATGACCTTGTGCTTAGGAAAACAGAACAAGCCAGGAAACCATCATCACATGGCAAACTAGCAGCTAATTGGGACGGCCCTTACCGAGTCACAGAAGTAATCGGCAATGGAGCCTACAGACTGCAAACCCTAGAGGGTAAAGATCTCCCTAACACATGGAATGTATCTTCCTTAAAGCTATATTATAGTTAAAACCAGGGACAGGCCAGTACTCTTTTTCCTACTACCAAGATTTTTTCCAAAAAGGGTTTTGCTTGGAGAGGTTTTAACGAGGCTAGCCTACCTGGGCCTTTGGAATCAAAGGTTCTTCAATAAATATTTTATTTTATCAACTCATCACTTTCTACATTTCTCGCTTCATATAATGCCGACCTATACTATGCATCCGACCACTCGGATACAATCAGTCATTCTGACAGCCGACCTTAAAACAGAATCCGATCACTCGGATACAGTCAGTCATTCTGACTGCCGACCTTAAAACGGAACCCGATCATTCGGAAACAATCAGTCATTTCGACTGCCGACCTTAAAACGGAACCCAATACTCGGATGCAATCAATGAATCCGATAGCAGACCTTATAATAGGAAATTTATTCAAACGAATGTCCGATCCAAATCAGAAACTGATAATTTATCCAAAGTCCTATTCAAATCGGACTCGGATCATTCAGACAAACTTCCGATCTTAATCGCAAGCCGATCATACAGAATTTACCAAACAAATTACCTTCCCAAATCAGAACACAGTCATTCAGAATTTAACAAATCCATCAAATATCTTAGTAAGAATCAGAAAATTATGATTCCGCAAATATTAACAACTAGCGGGTGGAACTAACAAACTGCTGCACAAATCATTCGCAACCGAATACATGTTAGCCGATTTTAAATCAAAATCATTACAGCTCCCTAGAACACAATACAGTTTTCATATGATCCGGCATCACAAATTCGGCCTAATCAACCTCTATATGATAATTCTCCATCAAATAATTAGCATATTTGGCATCAATGCCACAGTCACAAACCAGAAATACACCCACATATCATACAAACAACAATATCATATTTATAACATACAGAAGCAGCATGTAAAATATCAAAGTTTGTGTTCCCAAAAACAGTAGCAAAACATAAGTTACAAACACAAAAGCCCAACACAGGAGCAACATAGTCTTCAAAACCAAAAAACACAACACAACTAGACCGAATTCATATCAAACATTTTCATCTCCTTGCTCAACAACACCATCATCTTCAACCATAACGTCATCCTGAACTATTTTTCCTAGATCCATTGCCGATAAATCCACCTCAGGAGCCAGAAATCTCGCCTGAAGAACAGCCCTCCCAAATCCTTCAAGGAAGGAATCAAGAATTTCTCCCTGCTTATTCTTCTCCACCTCCTTCAACCGAGCAGTAACCTCGATCACACGGGTACTCATAGAAGATAAGTCTGCTTCTTTCTTCTTTAAATCTTCAACATCTTTGGCATAGCTCTCTTTCACCTCTTTCAAATGTTTCTCCTCAGCTAACTTCACCTCAAGCTCAGAAACCTTGGCAACCTTTATAGCCAACTCTTCCTTCAAATTCGGATCTTCCTTTTTCTCAAAAAACTTTCGATGAATCTTTTCACGGCTCCGCCCTAAACTCGCCAGCCGCAAACCCACAACCTGAGGAGCAAACATTTGACACATTACTAATCCAAAAACAAAATACAAACACAAACTTTTTACCTTACAAAAAAAAAGAGAATTACCTACAAATATTGATCAATCGCCACATCCCCCACCTCTTCCACTAAACTAACATCGGACGGGGTCTGGCATACCTCATCAGCAGTGATCATGAAAGGATAATCTTTCCCCCAGAGCGATGACCCCTCACTCCGCTCAACAAAACCATGCAACCTCTTCTGGTTATAACAAAACTTATGAACCTCTTCCATCGGAACATCATCTTTCTCATCATCAGAAACGTCGGACAAATCTACCACATCACCTTTTCTCTTCTTAGCAATAACCTTCCTCCGCCCTGGCTTTGGCTGATCAACCTCGCCAACACCTACCTTATCCGCCTTTGACGAGGATACCTCCTTATCCAAACCTTTGCTCTTCACCCGAGACCTCAAACTCGCTGCAGATACACCTGGGTACTTACCACCTGAAAAACAAGAAAAATAAAAACCTGTTCAAAAAACCTCTGATATGATCCAACATCCACAATTCAAAATCTTACCCAGATAATCTATCACAGCAACCTTATTTTTCTCCCACTGCAGCAGAGTATAAACAGAAATCAACTCCTTTCGATTAACAACCTCAGTCAAAAACTCAATGATACACTCATCTTTTGGACTTATAGCTTCAGGTCCTAAAATATTTTGGGGCTCTGAACACCACCAGAGAGGAAACTTTTCTCCCAAATGCTCGTCCACATAGAATGGAAAGTCATCCTCGCAGCTACTGACCTTAAGGTACATTTCCTTAAAATTCTTAAAAGATGATTTGTATAACTTGAACACACCAAACCCCGGAGAGCTGTTCAAATTTACCCAACCACCCTTCCAAACACCCTTCGCCTGAAACAGTGAGAAAAAAAACTCCACTGACGGATTTTCTTCCAAAAATTCTATAAGAATCTCAAACGCCCATAGGAAAGCCCAACCATTAGGGTGAAGTTGTGAGAGCGCACAGTTCAATTGCTTCAGAACTTTACACTCAAAATCACTGAAAGGAATTCTCACCCTTCGTTCCTCCAAAACAGAACTATACATAAAAAAAATGCTCAAAACCCTCCCCTCTATGAAAAACCCTATCATCAACCGTACAGGGGAGCAGCTCCAATCGAACCCCAGAATTAACCCTAGCAACCTTAGACTTAACTATCTCATTCACAGCACCAACATCCAAAAACAGAGAAACACGATCCCTTACATCATCATTCACCCAATCATAAGACCAGTCTACCTCCCCTTTCGTTTCTTTCTCATAACCCATTTGAAAAACAGAAGCAGAGAAGGAGAAGAAGAGAACACGATTAGGCAGAAAAACCAAGAAGAACTAAGAGACACTCACCTCTTTTACTCATTTTTGGTTGAAAACGCTTGAGAAAACATAAAACAGCAAGCATGCAAACCTTCAGAATTCCTAAGCTTTAATTCACACACTTTAACCCAAAATCTCGCTTCCACTTCCCATCAAATCAGTCACGCCAGCCCCAATAAACCCACATTGGAAACACGCAAACTCATTAATACCTTCATTTAATTATTTCTCTATCCTAATCATGAAAGCCTATAGTCTCAGTAACTGTTCAATAAAGCACCTTGACCTGGGGGCTACAAGGTATAAGTACACGCCGAACTATTCAGTAAGCCGACCCATACATCATTAAAAGCTCAACCTGCTTCATTAAACATTTTTCCAGGCTAAGCTTGGGGCTGTGGTCCGACCATTACAAAACCAACGTCATAAATCGGCTTTATCACCCATAACTCGGCATTATTCACATTATTACCCAGGAAATTGGCGTTATAGTTCGGCATTGCAGTCATTACTCGGCCATTTACAGTTACTAATCGACAATCAATGTCATTTATTAAAAACTGACGTTACAAATCAGCTAAACGGGCTGCTTCACAAAAGTGAAACGTCCAAACCCCTGTTATTACTCTTTAATACAGGCAACAAAGCAGGAACATAACCGATATATACATTATCACCTATAAAAAGGTATGATCTTCTATCCTAAAGAGGTACATTGAATTCTCAATACTAACTTAAGCTTCGGAGTGCCTTTACAGGTACACTCCCCCCTGTT
Organism: Arachis ipaensis; assembly: GCF_000816755.2. Classification (NCBI taxonomy): domain Eukaryota; kingdom Viridiplantae; phylum Streptophyta; class Magnoliopsida; order Fabales; family Fabaceae; genus Arachis; species Arachis ipaensis. Next base: position 18,558,067 of record NC_029794.2, on the reverse strand, counting down.
TCTTGCTCAAAGCTCTACGCGATTGGACATCCTCTCGGAGTGAAGCTCGGATTATCACAAGGCTTAAAGGTCGGCACCGAAGGCAATAGCTCAGCGTCGACTCCCAGAGACTGAGCTCTCCCTCCAGATATCCATACAAGAACAAGTCAAATTTGAATTACTTGGAAACGTGTGCGTGGGTGTAGGAATTACTGTGTGTATAATTCGAACACAGCTGGTTTGAATTAATGTGTGCGTGTGTTTGTGTATAATTCGAACCCACCTGATTTGAATTATGTAGAAATAAAGTTCGAATTTAGCTGATTCGAGTTACATATAAACGTGTATTGATAGATTCATAAAGTAGTTTTCGTTTTGGCTGATTCGTATAAAATTTTGCTCCCTTTAACTTATTATTGAGATTTGTCCTATTATATATATATATATAATTTTTTTTGTTAAAAAATATGAAATGAGAGTGGGCAAATGCCCCGTCACTACTATGCATGGGTCCATGCCTAATCAGTATCAAAGGTTAAACATACTAATATATATGACAAACGCACGTAATATAATATACATATATTAAACTTAAACATTTGATGCGCACAAATAGTAAAATAAGTAATAACATATATGTGGAGTAGCAATAAACCCAAACAGAGAAGAATGTTCAATATATATATATATATAATTTTACTGCACAACAATTCTAAATATACACATATACATATAGCGATTCAAAAGAATAATAAAACTGTTTCGATAACTAAATTATGAATGATTCTGATATCACTTGTTAGAATAAATTATTTTATAATTTAAATTATTCATATTAAATAACCAAAAATTATATATTATGGTGCGAAAATATACTTTTACTTATAGAAATTAAAAATTGATAGAAAAGTTGTCTCAGTCTTTCTCAATCAAATTTTTTTGGATTTCTAACAAAGTGACTGAATTGCAATTCTTCTAATAGAAAAAGAGTTGTTGAGGCAACTTTGGTATATGACCGAAATTTTGAAATTATTATTTATATTTGAGTATGACAATTATTAAACCCTAAAGTTTAAATAAAAATAGTATTTAAAATCCATAAAGATAATATTTAGTTTTATTCTCATTTAATTTCAAATCAAAAATAATTATGACTTATTCAATTTAGTATTTATAACAATAAATAAGATCACTATTATAATAAGTCATTTAATTTAAAATAACATAATTTATGATTATAATAAATATATATATTGTATACAAATAAATTATAAAATTAAACAATTTT
>NC_029794.2:18551002-18556563 GCF_000816755.2 Arachis ipaensis | reverse complement strand
AATTTTTTTCATGCCTAATATATTAACATATATTTAAATATTTAATCCATAATACACATATAATGTGTACTATTACTACTACTAAATTATTTTAAAAGAATTTGGAAAATCATGGCTAGCTTATTCCCCTTTAAAGCCACCACTCATTACAAAGATCCATGATAATACAAATTATATGTTGTTGCTATACCTACTACTACTTTCATCCTTATACATGGATCGACCATCAAATGAAATACATTACATGAATACATGCTAAATGTTCATGCAATATAAATGATCCATTCTCGCATATATGATGTCTCTTATAAAATACGGATACTTCGTTGAATTATTGTGTCAGTGTGTCAGACACATTTTAGACACAATATTTATTGATATTTGTTCACGTGTGTCTACTGTATTCAACTGTGTCTTAATAAAAAATAAAAAATTTTTTACCGGATACATTTGGACACACCTAAATACCATCACGTATCAACATGTCCAATTTTATTCATAATATATATAAAATTTTAAAATTTGTGTATCAGCGTATCCTGTATCGAATTGTGTTCTATATCCGTGTCAGAGTGTCAGTGCATCATAGGTTGTGTCTCTAACTTTGCCACCGTATTTACTTAGCACCATTTTACTTATCTACATTTCTTTCATTCGCACGTCTTTTCCATTCATCCCTATAATTTTTGGATGTTATATAGCAGTTATATGTTTTGAATATAAGGAAGTTTTAGGGCTAACACTTTTATTAAAATTTAACCAATATTTAATTAAAAAAAAAAGTGTATAATACTCACTACTAGATGGTATATAATCTCACACTATCAAAAATATTAATGATGACTATTCAATGACTACATTTTACAAAATGTGTTTACCCCTAATACTACTATTTGGAAATATAGATTTAGAGTAGAGAAATTTATTTCTCAATAAATTTTCTTATGAACTATTTTTATTATTAGAGTTTAACTAACATGTACTCTTAGAATATATGATAAAATTATCATTAGTAGAATATTTTAATTTTTTTCTTTTAATAAATGTAAAGCAAAATATATTGAAAACTTAAATTTTTTATATTTTCAATAAATCTTTTTAATCTTAACTGTGTCTTTAATTAAGACACAAGATAAATAAACCGTTATTTTTAGAGTTGAAGAAAGTGAATAGAAAGTCGAAGAAGAGATAAAGAAGATGTTGCAGACAATTGATGGGATTAATAAAAAATGAGGAATGCTAGGGGGCAGTAATTTTGGTATTTTGTAATCATCAATTGGCTATCAATAGTATTTTTAATGGTGTGAGATTACATCTAATGGTGGGAGATCACTCACTTTTATTTTAATGGTTAAATACTGGCCAAAAAACATAAAAATTGTTGGCCCCTAGACTTTTTCATAAAAAATTATTGAAGAGAAATATAAAATAGATGCAGTAATTAGTAGCCACATTGAACTCCCTTACAATGCACAAAGCCATCATGACAAATAAGCTATCACTTGACAGCCACTACTGCCAAAAAATTATTTAAATAATAGAAGGCTAGAAATGACAACGAAAGAGTAGAAATAACAACATAATATACATCTGTCAACCATGTAAAAATTCATGTGTACTCTTGTCTATGCCGTCTTATTTTTATTATCCATCAAATTCAGTGTTTTTATATGAAGTAATGTATACATACACCTTCCTTTTAAATGAATCACACGAGAGGACTCCTAAATGGCTTGAAATGTTACTTCCTCCCAATATTTTGCTACTATTCACATGAATTCTCTGTTATGAACCTTCCGTGGATTTTTCCATTATTTACACACAACTGCTACGTCTACTTCTTGCTCTGGTCTTTCTTCTTCATAATTCTTGGGATGATTTGTTGCTCTTTCTTGTTCTTCTTTATCAAATTCTACACTCCATTGGTTACTTAATTTTCAAGTTGTTACTCAATTTATGTTCAAAGATGGTTTGTTTCTGCATTTTCAGATTATCCAAATAATTACAAAGTACATATATGACCATTTTCTATTTTTATGGTTATCAAACCCCATTCTCGATTCTCCATACTCCATGGGTGGTTATATTTTGCACGTAGCTTTTGTTTTTTTTCACCCTTCTTTGTTTTCCAAAAGAACCTGCTCTCTGCATGAGTATGATTTTTTTTTTACTATTACTTTTGGCATCTTAAACATACCAAGATTGTACAGTGGAAGGCTGTTGACCATTGATTTAATTATCACTAATATCCTCGCCGTTGATCTCCAGCTGCTCAACTTCTTTTTGAATTTGTTTATCATTGTTCTCCAAGTAAATATTACAGAGGAGTTAGTTAGTATTTGCAGCACTAACTTATAATATACACAACTGATCACAAATGTCACTACCACTTAACAAAACTAATCGGAACAACCACTACAAAAAATTTTGCATAAAACGGCACTAACATTATGGCGGTTTTATAATATTTTGTATTACGGTCGTTTTCCTTGTTGTCACAATTTTTCTCAATCTGCTGGCCGTTTTTTGTTGATTCTGGCCAAAATCTATTTAACTAATTTTAAAAACTCCAAATTCGGTAGCATAACCAACTCTAACAATAACTTACCTCTAATGACTCTATACAAGTGATCATAACAAACTCTACCTTACTATATTCTCACCCTTTCAATTGAATACCATCCTTGAAGTATCGTCATGCAATTTGTTTGATTAAAACTTGGCTTTTAATGTTGGAAAAATTATGATTAAGATGACAAAATTTAATAGTGTTGTAATTTTTAGATATGACTAGCTATATCGTTTTTTTTAGAGAAATATTTATCCTTACACTTAGTTGTTTGTTATAGGGTTGATGACAATACTCTCCTAAAATATAATGAGACCTATAAATTTCTTATTTAGCAATAATAAAAAATTCTCAGCTCTCTTAAACAAGAAATTAAAAACACACTTTTAATTATTTGTTACACTTATTATCTCAAATTGTGAGTTATTTACCTATATATATACTGCATGCATAAGAATACAAAAAGTCACGTAACTTGTATAATGAATAGGTGTGACTTTTGGTTATTCATTGAATGGGTATTGTTTAACCGTTATATACACACACAATGGTTAAACAATAAACTAAACTGAAACGGTCATTGTTTAACTGTTTATATTTAATATTAATATATTAATTTGTAAATACTCTCAATCTCTCACTATTTAGAAAATTCAAATATCGTACAAGTATATACATAAAGAATGTGTCACTAAGATTAAACATCTTTTTAGTATAAATTTTAAGATTCTAACGAAGTAATAGATGTCTAATTGATTAAACCTATACTTTATATGTTAGAACAAAAAATCACACACATTACTTATATCTTTCAAGTTCAAGAGTCTATAATTTTAAATACTTATATGGCCTTGTGCTCATCCTGATTCATGAATATTTGCGAGAATAAAGTCCTCTAAAATTTTCGATTGGAGCGGCATCACTCCTATATTCATATAGGTGGAATCATTTGATAAATAATATTATTATTACATTAAGAGTTTTAACTCACCCTCCTTATTTATTGTGAATAGCATTAAATCTTATACCTTAGCTGTCCAATTGTTAAATTACTTGTTATTACCCATTAAACCTTAAAACTAGTGGTCTACTAGAATAAGATTAGGTTCGCATCATTTAACAATATATTTTAATCACATTTTAGCAGTAGTCTCTTTGATTTTATCCCTTGACAAACTTTTAGTCAAAGGGTGTGTGTGGTTCAAGTATTACTTTGTTACTCAAATTCCATTCCTATGGAAATCAAATATACCCAGGGGGAAGGTGGAAATTGAAATGATGGTATTTTGATTCCCTAGAATTAAACTTGCTTGGAAATAGCTTTTCAAACTTTGAACCAAACATGGGAATATGATATTCCCATCTTAAAATTCCAAGGAATTATTTATAATTCTCCCAACCACACACACCCAAAGGGTATGCTAAATTCTCTTGAAATCTTACATAAGTGATAATAATGATACCATCATCTATTAGTTGCCTCACAAACTCATGTCTCAAACTTATATGTCTAGACTTTCTATTATAAACTTTATTATATGCTCGAGACATGGTTGATTCACTATCACAGAAGATTAAAATGGCTATTAACTATTATGGCTATAACTTTATATCATATAACAAATTTCTAAGCCATTTTATTTCTTTACCTGCGGCTGATAAAGCTACAAATTTAGCCGCTATAGCAAAATGTGAAATACACGTTTGTTTCTTTCAGGCCCAACTTATTGCTCCAGTGAAAATCCATCCTAAAGTGGATTTGTTATCACTAAAATTTGTAATCCAACTTACGTCAGAATAACCTTCTAAAACTGTGGGATAATCACTATAATGTAATTCCAAGTTTATAGTTTTCTTAAGATAACCAAGAACTCTTATTATAGCTTTCCAATATTGATTGCTAGGCTTTCATGTAAATCTTAATAATTTGTACACAACAAATGCTATATCGGGTCTGGTGTAATGCATTACCTTTTTGATATAATGAGATTGACTTACAGTAAATCCAACTTTATTCTTATGCACCTTTATATCTAATATTATATCAACTTCATTCAAATATTTCATCTTGAATTTAGAAGTTAGATACTCCTTTGTTACACGAATTTTTTCTAAATTTGTTCTGATGATTAACATATCATCAACATATAGACAAATTATTACTCCATAATCCTTAGTAAATTTTGAGTTAATACATTTATCTGCATTATTATGTGAGATGTAACACCCTAATTATCCTAAACTTTACCTAATGTCATAAAGCAAAGGTTAATCAGAGGTCACGACAATCCTAAGACTCATACAAAAATATATATAGAAGGAATAATAATTCTAGAAGCCCGATGAAGAAATAAGCTAAAAAATAGAGTTACAAAAGCGCAAACGTTCACACGAAGCTAAAAGCATAAAGGTACAAGACAAAGCTATGAAATATCAAGACATAAATAGATCTATAAGGGTAAGATAATAATAAAGAACTAGCCGCAGTCCGCAGAGTTTAAGCCGACTACTAGTAGATCCAGACATGGAGTTTTGAAAGTTAAAACAGTATATACAGAATATCTCTCATAAAGTAAGCCTCTAAGACAAATATATATACAAAAGTGAGAGAACTTAAAACAAAATAGCCAAAAGACTCCAAAACATGATAAGGGTCCTCTGCTCTGTCACCATCAAGCAACTCACCGAGGTGGGTTGCGACTTACATTTGAAAAACAACAACAAAGTATAGAATGAGAACCGGAGGTTCTCAATATGGTAACAGTGCCCAGTAATGTAAGATATAAGGCTCTTGGACGCCAGAGACAATCCTAGAGCTTCATATCCATCATGAGATTCAAACTTAAAACATAAGTAAATTTAAAACCATTACTTAAAACCATAATGAAATGAGGTATTCTATCTTATAGGATTTCTAAGCTAACAAATACACCGCTGTCCCACAGCCTTCATCAGCCTAACCTCCATGCGATCCCATCGCCACCGTCTTCTG
>NC_029794.2:18531667-18550978 GCF_000816755.2 Arachis ipaensis | reverse complement strand
GGTAGAAAACACAAATTATAACAATGCAAGTAAAACACAAGTATAGCATGTATATCAAGAAATTCAAGAACAATTAATCATATTATACAATTAGGCAAGCAATTCAAGTCGGCAAAACAAGCAAACAGATAGAAATGCACATGATGAATGCCTGTCCTATTTGGCTGTTATATCACATTGTCAGTTTAACTGCCAACCCGACACATCTCTATGGAGATGTCGCCCTTCGGTCTCATAATGGGAGACCCCGAGATATCGTGCCCGGAACACGGTCCAGGATATAGTGCCTGCACACTCTAGTGATTCCGAAGGGATGCGAGCGGGATACTCTTGCCACGGACCTCACATCTCAACGTAAGCGGGACTAACCACCGCCCTTACCCCGCCGCCGTGACCTCGACAGGCGGGATCCAACCGCCGTCCCTGCCAGGTGCATAACGTCTCAACAATATCAGTATAAAATAGTAATTCAGTGGTTTTCAGAAATCATTTTTCAGTATTCAGTCCACTCCGAGTCCTAGACTTGTCTCATGCATCATCAAGTCTACAACTCCATAATTTCATCATACTAATCGTCTTTACCGTACTCTACCACTTCACTCAGCTAATATACCCTCAGTACTCTAGAATCCTAAGCCTCTGTCTTCTAAATTCATGTAAAATTCTCCTATTTAAGTCGCTAATTTTCCTCTATTAGTTATTAGGCCTAACTACAAGATATTACTCCTAAACTGCAATTTAAGGAAGTTTTGGAAAGTTGGAAGACCTTTGAAAACAGAGAAAAATCATGTTTTAGCAAAACAAGGGTCTCGCGTATGCATGCTGTTGAAAAGGGGTGGTCGCATACGCAACCACTTGCTCGCGTACGCGAGTGTCTGAACCCGAATGGGTTGCTCGCGTCGCGTGTTAAAGTTCGCGTACGCAAGGGCCAAAACTATGATAGCTCGCGTATGTATGTAGTGCCTCGCGTATGCGAGATGCCCAACCCAAAAGGTTTGGCCACGTCGCGTGCACCATGTCGCGTACGCAACCCTCATCAGACACAGAAAAATTTCAAAGTTGCAGAATTCAGCTTTTGGCACCAAACTTCAAATAGTCATAACTTCCTCTACAGAAATCTATTTTTATCAAACTTTATATCAATGTAAAGATTTTTAAATGAACTTTTATTTAAGATAACTTCCAACTTATTTTGAAAACTGAGACTCAAGTTATGATCCGTCAAAGTTCACTAAAAACTGTTTTTTACCAAAAGTAACTAGGTTCTCAAATTTTCCAAAATTCACAATCAAAGCAATTCTAAACCACATCAAACTTCAATTCACCTCAGAACTTACCCTCTTTGTCTCAATTTACCACTCTTACCAAATTTCCACTCCCATCACACAATCCTCAAACCCAAATGATCAATTTATCATGCTAAAACTATTTGTCAACCAACACACTCATCAACCATCATTCTATCACTACTAATCATCATAATTAACATCATTCCACCTCAATATCAATCTTCAACACCATTCATCAACATCAACAACATAATTCATCACCATAATCAAAATCATCAAATCATCATACATTATCATTCAACAAGTTCAACAACCAAGCCAATCCAAATCTATCATATGGTTCACTAGTCTAACTGAAATCATACCTTGGCTGATTTCCAATATACACTATACACCAAAAATTTGTGCCCAACAAGCTTTCAATCACAACCAAGCCACCAACTCAAATCCAAAGGCTCCCAAAATCACAATAATCAAGCTATACACAATTAATTCATAAAATCAATACTTAGGGTTCTATATATACACAAAACCATAAGTGATTTGGGATTTCATACCTTATCTAATAGTTTTGGGAGCAAAACCTAATAGCAAACAAGTGTTAGAGTGTACCTAAACAACCAAAACCAAAACCCAAAAATTCGAATTTCTTAGGGCAGAAAACTGGGCAGGAATTTTTGAGAAGCTTACCACAATACTTAGCTAGAAGTGACAAGCTCGGCGAGAGCTTCGCATAGCCATTGACGGCACGCGAATAAGAGCATCGAAGCTCAAGTTATGGCCACCGGAAGCTAATGATGAATAGTAACCTTCCCCCTTTTGTTCTCTTCTCTCACCTCTCTCTATGCAGCTGGGTTTTTGAATTATGAAGAGTGAAGTATTTGAAATGGCCTTCATTTAAGTATATATATAAGTTGGACTTGGACCCAACTTGGGTCTGGTCCAACCCGTTAGTCTTTTTGGCCCGTTTGGCCTAATTTCGGGCCAAACCTTTAAAATTAGCGTTCGATTTTTAACTTTAATTAGTTTCTTAAACTTTTCTATTGTTTTTATCATTATTGCTCAGTACCGGACAGATTTAAGCCGGTACTGCCGGTTAATTTACCGGTACGCGTTTTTACGCATTTTTTCGTAGAAAATTATATTTTCCAACTCAAAAAAATCTACTGAGTCCAATTATCATATTTATATTTTCTAATTAATATTCTAAATTTTTGGAACTTATTTTGGGCAATTAATTTATTATTATTTTACGTTAATTAATCGCTAATTATTTCCGATTCTTACATGAGAAGTCATTTGATAACACCACTGAATCAAACTTCTCATGCCATTGTTTAGGTGCTTGTTTTAGACCATACAAAAACTTAATTAATTTACAAAAAAAAAAATTCATTTTCGGGTAGCATATAACCTTCCGATTGCTCCATATAATTTTTTTCACTAAGGTCTTCATTTAGAAAAGCCATTTTAACATTCATTTGATGTATATGAAGCTTATGAATGGATGCTAATGCTATAAGAGTCCTAATAGAAGTCATTCTTGCCACATGTGCATAGGTATCGAAATAGTCTAGACCTTCTTGTTGTCTAAACCCCTTGGCCACTAACCTTGCTTTAAAGGTTTGTAATAAACCATCAGTGTTATACTTTCTTCCAAATACACGCTTATATCCTATAGGCTTTGATCCTGAAGTCAAATCAATCAAGACGCAAATATTGTTTGATAATATTGAGTCCATTTCATCATTTGTTACTTCTTTCCAAAAAGTAGAATTCCTTGAAACTATAGCCTCTTTGAACGTTTGAGGATCACCTTCTATGTTCATCACAATAGGAATCTTGTTTGTCACAGAATTCCTAGCTAGTTCCTTCTACCAAAAAAGTGATAGCCTAAGAAGAAGGACCCAAGTCCTTTTTTTTTCTCACTCTCGAGCTCTTTGTTGGTTCATCAATCAATTTTTTATCGCTTAGACGTTTATTATTTTGATTATTTATTTTTTGTGAAATATTAGTATCATTTTGGGAATATTCTGAACTAGAAGTTGAATCATTGATAAATTTATTTTCAATAAATTCTATCTCTCTTAATTTAACAACTACATTAGACACTAAGTCTAATATTCTATATGCTTTATAATTTTGAGCATATCCTATGAAAGTGCTTTTTATAGCTCTTGACCCCAATTTGGTTCTCTTTTGATCAAGAATTAGATAAAAGACTAAACACCTCATACTTTTAGATAATTCAAATTAGGTTTTCTTCCTTTCCAAATTTTACAAGGAGAAACCTTTCTATGTCTTGATGATATCCTGTTATAGATATGATATGCTGTCAATAATGCTTCACCCCATAAATTGTAAGGCAATTTTTTATTTAGTAACATTGAATTAACCATATCCACTAAGGTATGATTTTTTCTTTTTGCCAAACCATTTTGTTGCAGAGTATACGGATCAGAAAATTCATGCACAATATCATGTAATTCACAAAAGTTATCGAATTTACTAGAAAAATATTCTCCACCTCGATCATTACGAAGAAATTTTATTTTCTTATGATGCATATTTTCTACTTCTATTTTATATTTCTTAAAAATTTCAAAAGCTTCATTTTTATTTCTAAGCAAATACACATAAGTAAATCTAGAACAATCACTACTATATTTTATACGTTTAGTAACATTTCTCTTTTAACATTTGTTAAAATATTAGTGATTACCATAAAATTAAATATTAAGTAACATTTATAAATAAACGTTAGCAAATATATTTAAGATTTTTGAAAACTTACTCAAAGTGTTACCTATTCTGAATTAGAAATCTAAAAAACAAATTCCCATCTTCTGGAGGTAGAAACTGCTCGAAATCATTCTCACTCTCACTCTCATGCTGTGAAATTAAACCACCTCTTGCTCCTCTTCAATCATCTCTTGCTCCACCTCTTCGATCTCTCGCTCCGCCTCATCAACCTCACAGTTCGTGAATCGGAACTACAATCGTGTAAGAACCGGCTTAATCGCTTTAGTAAAAATAATAATTTTTACGTGCCCGGAATAGATTCAAATTTAGAAGTTTTAATTTGAAATTTAAAGGTGAAATTTGATTTCAATGAATTTTTCTAAGTTGGAAAATGTATTTTTTTCAAAAAAAATTTGTAAAAATGCGTACTGGCGCTTAAGCTGGCAGTACCGGCTCTAGTCTGTCCAGTACCGCGTATCTTGGAAAATAAGATTTTAAAAGTTGATTTATTATTTTGAAAGGATAGAAATAATTTAGAATTGAAAACCGGACACTAATCTGAAAGGTTTTGGCCCAAAGTGAGCCAAACGAACTAAAAACGCTAACGGGTTGGACCAGGCCCAAGACCCAACATATATATGCTCATTAAATGAGCATTTCAGCTCATTTCCACCCCAAAATAAGAAAGGGGGCGCTGCATAGAGAAGAGAGGGGAAGAGGGTGATGTTAATTACTATTCATCATCACCTTTCGGGAGCCATAACTTGAGCTACGGAACTCCGATTGATGTGCCGTTTGTGGTCACGCGAAACTCTTGTCAAGCTCTTCATTTCTATTTAAGAAAATATGGTAAGAACTCGAAGCTCAAGCTCCAGTTTCCAGTCCTAGATTTCTGAATTTTTGGGTTAGAGTTTTTGAGTAGATTTTGTGATTTTGCTTGTTTAGGTGATCTCTAGTAGCGGGTAATTATCGAACTTTGCCCCAATCACTGTTGGATAAGGTAAGAAACCTCTATATCCTTGTCGTTTAGTGTAGTGTGAGCTTTAGTTGTTAATGCATGGTTATATTGTATGTATGAAGCTTGTTTTTGGAGTTGGTTGTGGCTTTTGGTTTGGCTTTGGTGGTTTGGATCTTGATGGAAGCTTGTTGGAGCCAAGCTTTTGGTGTTTGCACATATTGGAAATCAGCCAAGGTATGGTTTTGGTTTTCTTTATGTAATATATAATATTTCTGGACACTTAGGCTAGTTGACCTTAAGATAGGATTGAATGTTTGGGTGTATGTTTAATTGTATATAAATTTGATGTTTGATAATAAGTTGTATGGTGGTGGATGAAGAATGTTGTGATTTATTTGTTGTGGATGAGGGATTGATGATATTGATGATGAGTGGAAGGTTGATAAGGGGTATGAGGGTTGTTGGTATTAATGATATATTATGATGTTGGTTGATGTTGATGAGTGTGTATGTTGATTGTGGTAATATGAATGTTGATAATGTTTGCTAATATTGAGGTTAATTGATGAGGAGTATGAATGTTGATTTTGATGACTATTGTTGGAGGATGTGAGTTTTATGAGGATAATGTGAGGAATAAATATTTTGATGAATTTGGGTAATGCTAGATATTGTTTGGTGATGATTATTAAAATTGATAAGGATTTATAGTGGTTGTTGTTGTTGTTGTTGGTTGCTGATAATTATGAGTGTTTATGATGGTCTTGGATGTTGATGATTAAGGGTTTTGATGGTGTTGAATGGTGTAATTAGGATATTATAGATAGTTGAGTTGGGAGAGGAATGGTATGGAATTTTATGTTGTTTTGGTATTGCTTGGATTGTGATTGGTTTGGTTTTGGATTGGGAGTTTTGGTAAAATTAAGGTTCTTAGACTTTTGGTAAAAACAGATTTTTGGTAAACTTTGACGGATCATAACTTGAGCCTCAGTTTTTAAAACTTGTTGAAATTTATTTTAAATTAAAGTTCATTGAAAAATCTTTAAATGGATATAAAGTTTGTAAAATTTGGATTTTTGTAGAGGAAGTTATGATCATTCAAAGTTTGGTGTCAAAATCTGAATTCTGTGCATGCTGCAGAAATTGTGATTTCTAGTTTGTGTGCGCACGCACACCCCTGGGAGTTTTTGAACCTGTGCGCACGCACACTCAGGGGAAGGCTTGCTGTTGAGAGCGCTAGCTTGACCTGTGCGCTGATGCGGTATTTATAACCCACAAACTTACCGGTAAGTACACCGGGTCGTACCAAGTAATACCTTACGTGAGTAAGGGTCGATCCCACAAGGATTGATGGATTAAGCAACAATAGCATTTGATAGGATTAATTAGACAAGCAGAGAAGAGTATTTTGGTATTCAAAAAGTATTAAACAGTAACTCAGAATATCAAAGGCAGGCACGTAAATAAATTGAAAATAAAATATGGGAGAAAACAGTTAAGGTTTCAGAGTTATCTATTTTCTGGATTGACTTTTCTTATTAATTATTTTAATCATGCAAGATTTAATTCATGGCAAACTATTTGTGACTAGACCCTAATTCCTTAGACCTTCCTAGTCTCCTCTAAAATTCATCAACTGCCAATTCCTTGGTCAATTAATTCCAATTAGAGGGTGATGATCAAATTCCAGTTTATATACCACAAAAATCCTAATTATCCAAAAATAAAGGGATTATATGTCACGTATCCCGTTAAATACAAACAATTAGAAATTCAGGATAATATGTTTTCAAGCTATTGTTCAAGTAAAGAGCTTTTCCAAGTTATACAAGAACTCAAATAGAACATGGGTCATACTTCCGTTCCACCCAAATTCATAAAATAAAGAACGAAAACAATTATTGAAATATAAATCAAAACATGAATTAAAATAGAAAAATAATATTATCAATCCATACAATAGACAGAGCTCCTAACCTTAACAATGGAGGATTAGTTGCTCATGGAATATGGAATGTAAATTTGTATGGAATAATGTTGTGGAATGTTCTTTTGGAACCACCCTATTGGGGTCCTTTTATAATTAATCCTAATAATTTAGAAATCAAAGTTCTAAAATTAAAATTAAAATAATATCTTTTCCTAAAATAATATTTGAATTTAAATTTGAATTAATTAACAAGTCTTCAGCTGATGGGTGGGGACCACTTGATTTGTCCCTTCTACAGCTTCTAATCTATGATTTCTGGGCTAAGAACTGGGTCAAAATAGCCCAGAAATCGCCCCCAGCGTTTTTCTGCGTTTTCTGCACGTGGCGCATGTCACGCGTTCGCGTCGGTCACGCGTTCGCGTCATTTGTGCAGATTCCAGTCCACGCGTTTGCGTCAGGAACGTGATCGCGTCATTGCGATTTCCTCCATTCCGCGCGGTCGCGTGAGCCATGCGTCCGCATCGGTATTCGCTAGTCATCTCCTTGGTTTCTTTTCTTTCTCTGCAGAAACTTCATCAAATCCATCCAAATGCTACCTAAAATGAATAAAATTGCACAAAACTCAAAATAGCATCCATAGTGGGTAAAATATAATTAATTCTTAATTAAACTCAACAAGTTAGATGCAAATTCACTAGAAAAAGATAGGAAAGATGCTCATGCATCACAACACCAAACTTAAACTGTTGCTTGTTCTCAAGCAACCAAAAACTAATATAAGCTTAGGATGTGAATTTGCATGAGAATGAGAGTTCGATTAAGCTCACGTCTCTTCTTATAGTGGGGTTTACAACTGCAATCCTGAATAGTTTTGGCATCTCACTTTATCCTTTGAAGTTCAGAATGATTGGCATCCATAGGAACTCAGAATCGAGATATTGTTATTGATTCTCCTAGTTCAATATGTTGATTCTTGAACACAGCTACTTTATGAGTCTTGGCCATGACCCTAAGCATTTTGTTTTCCAGTATTACCACCTGATACATAAATGCCACAGACACATAACTGGGTGAACCTTTTCAGATTGTGACTCAGCTTTGCTGGAGTCCCCAGTTAGAGGTACCCAGAGTTCTTAAGCACACTCTTTTTGCTTTGGATCACGACTTTAACCGCTCAGTCTCAAGCTTTTCACTTGACACCTTCACGCCACAAGCACATGGTTAGGGACAGCTTGATTTAGCCGCTTAGGCCAGGATTTTATTCCTTTGGGCCCTCCTATCCATTAATGCTCAAAAGCCTTGGATCCTTTTTACCATTTGCCTTTTAGTTTAAAGGGTTATTGGCTTTTTCTGCTTGCTCTTTCTTTTCTTTTTTTTTCTTTTTTTTTCCGCCATTTTTTTTCGCAAGCTTTGTGTTTTTCATTGCTTTTTCTTGCTTCAAGAATCAATTTTATGATTTTTTCAGATTATCAATAACATTTCTCTTTTTCATCATTCTTTCAAGAGCCAACAATTTTAACATTCATAAACTTCACTATAAAAAATATGCACTGTTCAAGCATTCATTCAGAATCATAGAAAATACCACCACATCTAAGTAAGTGAGACTACTCTAAAAATTAAATTCAAATTCTCATGCACTACATCTGTTCTTCTTTCTTTTTGATTTCAAGCTTAGTGGGCAATACATGAGACATCTTTCAGAATTAAAGCACTTAACAGAAAAATTAAACTAGAACCTATGAATCTACTAATAAAGGATCATGCAGCAAACAAAGCAAAATAGCAGAAAACCGGAACATACATAATAAAAGCGGGAGGGAATAAAAATGAAAAGAACTCAACCACCTTAGTTATCTGAGCAGTCGTTTTATTCTTTAGGTTGTGCTCCTCAGTGAAGATGATTCACCTCCCTTTTGGTGCCATTGGAATAGACAGAAAATCCTTAAGCGAAGCGTCAACACCAAACTTAAATGTTTGCTTGTCCTCAAGCAAAGAAGAACTGAAAATAGAAAGAGACAAATAGTATTATGAAAGAAAAAGGAAAGGATAAAAGAACAAGAGAGAATAGGGATAGGGAGAGAGAGAGAGAGAGAGAGAGAAAGAAAACTGGGCGGCGCAAACGACGCGTTCGCTACAGCATGCGATCACGTACGTCGCGCATTCTTCATAATGACGCGTTAGCGTCAGGCATGCGTCCGCGTGCCCTGGATTTTGTGCGATTCGCGTGAAGCCAGCCGCGCGCCCGTGTGACTTTCTATTCGCATGGCTTGGGAGCCAAATTTTCATACGACGCGTTTGCGTCATGCACGCGTACATGTGGATGGCCATTTATGCAAATGACGCGGACGCGTCGGTCACGCGTTCGCGTGGGCAATTTTGTGCTTTTAGCATACTTCCAGCCCCAAGCCAGTATAATCTCTGTCCAGACACCTTTTACATCGATTTTTCGGGTTACGCGTCCGCGTCGGTGACGCGCCCGCGTGAATGGCGAAAATCACAAATGACGCGAATGCGTGGGGTACGCGTTCGCGTGGGATCGTTTGTGCAAAAGGCATGAGTCCAGCGCCACTCCCGCGCAACTCTCTGTCAATTTTCATTTTTCATGCACACATGATTGACGCGTTCGCGTCAATGACGCTTGCGCGTCGTGTGCCCCCTTTTTTTTATATAGCTTGAGGTGTTCGGTTCCTGGAAGAACATAGCTGCATGATCAGAACATTAGTAAGAACTCAATAAAAATAAAATAACTAAGGAAGCTACTACTACGAAAAATAGCTAAGGATACGAAATTATCGTATTGCCTCCCGACAAGTGCTTTTTTATCGTCACTAGCTTGACGGTCAGCTCTTCTAGTTCAGCAGATGAGTGGACCTCTGGCGATCAATCTCGCCTCCAAGATATTGCTTCAACCTCTGGCCATTCACTGTAAAATTTCTGTCAGAATTCTCTTCCTGTATTTCCACATGACCATATGGTGAGGCTCTGGTAACCACAAACGGTCCTGACCACCGGGATTTTAGCTTTCCGAGAAAGAATTTGAGCCTTAAATTATACAGAAGCACTCTTTGTCCTGGCTCAAAGACTCTTATGGCAATCTTCTTGTCATGCAGTAGCTTGGTCTCTCCTTATAGAGCTTGGCATTCTCATAGGCTGAATATCTGAATTCACCAAGCTCATTCAACTGAAGCATCCGCTTGATTCCCGCAGCTTCCGAATCAAGATTCAGGAACCTGATTGCCCAATAAGCCTTGTGCTCTAGCTCAACTGGCAAGTGACAGGCTTTGCCATAGACCAACTGATATGGGAACATGCCAATTGG
The DNA here is from genome assembly GCF_000816755.2 of Arachis ipaensis. Lineage (NCBI taxonomy): Eukaryota > Viridiplantae > Streptophyta > Magnoliopsida > Fabales > Fabaceae > Arachis > Arachis ipaensis. The sequence continues at coordinate 18,540,737 of NC_029794.2, read as the reverse complement.
AGTCTTGTATGCTGTCCGGTAAGCCCAGAGAGCATCATCAAGCTTCCTAGACCAGTCCTTTCTTGAAACACTGACGGTCTTCTCCAGAATCCTCTTAAGCTCCCTGTTGGAAACTTCAACCTATCCACTTGTCTGAGGGTGATAGGGGGTTGCCACTTTATGACGGACTCCATATCTATGCAGAAGAGAGTCCAGCTGTCTGTTACAGAAGTGACTTCCTCCATCACTAATGAGTGTCCTTGAGACGCCAAACCGGCTAAGGATATACCTCTAAAGAAAGCTCATTACCACCTTGGCATCATTGGTGGGCAAAGCCACAGCTTCCACCCATTTGGACACATAGTCGACTGCCACTAGAATATAGTTGTTCGAATGTGAGGGTGGAAAAGGTCCCATGAAATAAATACCCCACACATCAAACAACTCAACCTCAAGAATCTCCTGCTGTGGCATTTCATGGTTGGCAGGGAGATTCATGGCTTTTTCACATCTGTTACAGTGCTTTACAAATGCTCTTGAGTCTCTGAAGAGAGTCGGCCAGTAAAACCCACTCTGAAGGACCTTTGTAGCTGTCCTTTCACCACCAAAGTGGCCTCCATACTCAGAACCATGACAGTGCCAAAGAATCTGCTGTTTTTCTTCATCTGGGACACACCTCCGGATAATTCCATCTGAACACCTTTTAAAAAGGTATAGTTCCTCCCAAATGTAGTACTTTGCATCAGTTAATAGCTTCTTCACTTGTTGCCTACTATACTCCATTGGGATAAAATTCATGGCTTTATAATTTGCAATGTCTGCAAACCATGGAGCCTGCTGAATGAGGAACAATTGCTCATCCGGAAATGTCTCAGTTACAGCTGTGGGTGGTTGCACTCCTGCTTCAGGCTCAATTCTGGAGAGATGGTCAGCTACTTGATTTTCTGACCCTTTCCTGTCTTTTATCTCAATATCAAACTCCTAAAGGAGCAACACCCATCTGATTAATCTTGGTTTAGAATTCTGCTTGGTTAGAAGGTACTTCAAAACAGCATGGTCAGTATAAACAATAACCTTAGAACCAAGTAAATAGGACCTAAACTTATCAACAACATACACAACAGCTAATAATTCCTTTTTTGTAGTTGTGTAATTCTTTTGAGCATCATTTAACACACGACTGGCATAATAAATGACATGTACAAGCTTACCATACCTCTGTCCTAAAACAGCTCTTATAGCAAAATCATTAGCATCACACATTAATTCAAATGGTAAATCCCAGTCAGGGGGAGCTATAATGGGAGTAGAGGTAAGGTTTTCTTTCAGAGTTTCAAAAGCATGCAGACAATCAGAATCAAAGACAAAAGGAACATCAACAACCAACAGGTTGCTCAATGGTTTAGCAATTTTAGAAAAATCCTTTATAAATCTTCTATAAAATCCTGCATGACCCAAGAAACTCCTAATTGCCTTAACATTAGTTGGTGGTGGTAATTTTTCAATTACCTCCACCTTTGCTCTGTCAACCTCAATTCCCTTACTTGAAATCCGGTGTCCAAGAACAATGCCTTCTGTAACCATAAAATGGTATTTTTCCCAATTTAAAACAAGGTTTGATTCTTGACACCGTTTCAAGACAAGAGATAAATGTTTAAGGCAGGATTCAAAAGAATTACCAAAAACAAAAAGGTCATCCATAAATATCTCAATAAACTTTTCAACCATATCAGAAAAAATTGAAAGCATACACCTCTGAAAAGTTGCTGGAGCATTGCAAAGTCCAAATGACATTTTCCTGTAGGCAAATACTCCAAAGGGGTATGTGAATGCTGTCTTCTCTTGATCTTGAGGGTCCACTGCAATTTGATTATATCCAGAATATCCATCTAGAAAACAATAAAAAGCATGACCAGCTAACCTCTCAAGCATCTGATCAATGAAAGGGAGGGGGAAATGATCCTTCCTTGTAGCAGTGTTGAGCCTCCTGTAATCTATGCACATTCTCCATCCTGTGACTGTTCTTGTAGGAATAAGCTCATTCTTTTCATTCTTGATCACTGTCATCCCTCCTTTCTTGGGAACTACCTGCACAGGACTTACCCAAGGACTGTCAAAAATAAGGTAAATAATACCTGCTTCCCATAACTTTATTACCTCTTTTTGGACGACCTCTTTCATAGTTGGATTGAGTCTCCTTTGTGGTTGCACAACTGGTTTGACACCATCTTCAAGGAGGATCTTGTGCATACACTTGGTTGGACTAATCCTTTTCAAGTCACTGATGGTCCACCCAAGAGCTGTTTTATGGCTCTTGAGCACTGAAACAAGCGCCTCTTCCTCTTCAGGCTTCAGGGAAGAGCTAATAATGACTAGATATTAATCATTTCCTCCCAAGAACACATATTTCAGAAAAGGGGGTAAGGGTTTCAGCTCAAGCTTGGGGACTTCCTCCTCCTTTATTGGCGTGTTCATCAGCTCCTTTTGGGGTGGTGAATCATCAACTTCAACTAATTCACACTCAGAAATAGGATCCAGAACATCATCAAGTACCTCAGCTTCCAGTACTTCTTAAATGAGTGGTTCAATAACATCTATTTTCATACACTCCTCAGAATCATTAGGGTGCTTGAGGGCTTCAAAAACATTTAGGACCACCTATTCTTCATTGACCCTTAGGGTTAATTCACCCTTTTGCACATCAATCAGAGCTCTACCTGTAGCTAAAAAGGGTCTACCAAGTATAATAGAGGGTTTTACCTCCTCTTCCATGTCTAATATAACAAAATCAACAGGGAAAATAAATGGTCCTACTTTAACAAGTAAATCCTCAACCACACCCACAAGTAATTTAATAGAAAGATCAGCAAGTTGAAGAGAAATACGAGTGGGTTTTACCTCCTCAATTTGAAGCTTTTTCATCACTGAAAGTGGCATGAGGTTGATGCTAGCTCCAAGATCACATAAAGCTCTCTGAATGCCGACTTCTTCAATGGTGCAAGGAATGACAAAGCTCACTGGGTCTGGCATCTTCTCAGGAAGGGTGTGTTGAATAATAGCACTCCATTCCTTGGTTAGCACTACTGTTTCTTGTTCCTTCCAATTCCTCTTGTGGGTCTACAATTCTTTCATAAATTTAGCATAGAGAGGCATTTGCTCCAGAGCCTCTGCAAAAGGGATGTTGATCTGTAGCTTCTTGAAGACATCTAAAAATCTAGAGAATTGCTTTTCTTTGGACGCCTTCTGAAGCCTCTGAGGATATGGCATTTTTGGCTTGTATTCAGGGGCCTTTGGTAAGGTGGGATAAGTGTCAAGAGAGTCAGGAAATGGGTTGTCTGCACGTTTAGGAGGGGCGTGCTCTACTTCTTCCTTCTTCTCCTCTGGAGCTTCCTTTTCAACTAGATCTTCATTGACTTTAGTCTCAGAACCAGCTACCTTACCACTCCTCAATTGAATAGCCTTGCAATCTTCTCTTGGGTTCACCACTGTATCACCAGGGAATGTATTTGAAGACCTTTCAGGTAATTACTTGCTCATTTGACCCATTTGAACCTCTAAGTTTCTAATGGAGGCTCTGGTTTCTTGCATGAAACTCATCATCATCTCCCACTTAGAATCTTCTTGAGATTTAGAATTTTTCTGCTGAGGTGATTGTTATTACTGAGACTGAAATTGGCGGTTATTATAGTTGTTCTGTTGAAAACTGCCCTGAGAACTATTGTTGAAGTTCTGAGGTCTCTGAGGTTGATCTCTCCATCCAAAATTTGGGTGATTCCTCCACCTCTGATTGTATGTCTTAGAATATGGATCATTGTTGGGATTTCTAAGACCACTCCCCATGTAATTCACCTGTTCAGAAGAGGGTTGAGCATAATCATAATTATCATTTTGCATAAAGTTACCTGTCATATCATAGGAGGTATCTTGGGATGGATTTTGAGTGTTGATAGCTGAGACTTGCATGCCACCCATCTGTTGAGTAAGTAGATTTATCTGCTGAGACATAAGCTTGTTCTGAGCAAGAAGAGCATTAACAGCTTCTACTTCCAACACGCCTCTCTTCTGAGCGGTCTCAGAGTTCACAGGATTCCTGTTAGATGAGTATAAATATTGGTTGCTTGCAACCAATTCAATCAGCTCAATAGTCTCCTCTAGTGTCTTCTTCTTGTGCAATGAACCGCCTGCAGAAGTATCTAAGCTCATCTTGTACATCTCACCCAAGCCTTCATAAAAGATATCTAGTTGGGTCCATTTGGAGAACATGTCTGGAGGGCATTGCCTAGTTAGTAGCTTGTATCTCTCCCAAGCTTCATAAAGAGTTTCACCCTCCTTCTGTCTGAAGGTCTGAACCTCCAATCTAAGCTTAGTCGGCTTCTTTGGTGGGAAAAATTTAGTGAGAAACTCCGTAACAACCTTTTCCCACGTATTCAGACTCTCCTTTGGTTGGGAATCTAGCCATAGCTTTGCTTTATCCCTCAGAGCAAATGGGAAAAGCAGGAGTTTATACACCTCTGGGTTCACTCCATTTGTCTTCACAGTATCACATATCTGCAGAAAATCAGATATGAACTGATTTGGATCTTCATGAGGAAGTTCATGATACTGGCAGTTTTGCTGCACCAAGGTGACCAGTTGTGGCTTCAACTCAAAGTTGTTTGCAGTTATAGGAGGCACCACAATACTTTTTCCATAAAGATCCACAGTAGGGGCAGAATAAGAGCCAAGCACTCTCCTCTGTTGATCATCCCCATTCGGATTTACCACATTGGCATTAGCATTATCATTTGCCATAGTGGATTCTGCAGCCTTGCAAAGTCTTGCTTGTTGTAAACGTCGCCTGAAAGTTCTTTCAGGTTCAGGATCAAAGTCTAAGAGATGTTCTTTGTCTCTATTCCTGCGCATACACAAGCAAAAAACAAGAAAAAAATGGGACTCTCTACGTCAGAGTGCAGAGAAGTCCCTGTGAGGTAACCCGTGTAAAATAAAATAAAAATATTAAATAAATAAAAAAATTCGAAATTTTAAAAGAAAAATAAACAGAAAAATTAAAATAAAATCNNNNAACGCCTAATCTAAGCAATCAAACAACTAATAGTTGTTAATCACAGTCAATCCCCGGCAACGGCGCCAAAAACTTGATGTGGAATTTATAACCCACAAACTTACCGGCAGTGCACCGGGTCGTACCAAGTAATACCTTACGTGAGTAAGGGTCGATCCCACGAGGATTGATGGATTAAGCAACAATAGCGTTTGATAGGATTAGTTAGACAAGCAGAGAAGAGTGTTTTGGTATTCAAAAAGCATTAAACAGTAACTCAGAATATCAAAGGCAGGCACGTAAATAAATTGAAAATAAAATATGGGAGAAAACAGTTAAGGTTTTAGAGTTATCTATTTTCTGGATTGACTTTTCTTATTAACTATTTTAATCATGCAAGATTTAATTCATGGCAAACTATTTGTGACTAGACCCTAATTCCTTAGACCTTCCTAGTCTCTTCTAAAATTCATCAACTGCCAATTCCTTGGTCAATTAATTTCAATTAGAGGGTGATGATCAAATTCCAGTTTATATGCCACAAGAATCCTAATTATCCAAAAATAAAGGGATTATATGTCACGTATCCCGTTAAATACAAACAATTAGAAATTCAGGATAATATGTTTTCAAGCTATTGTTCAAGTAAAGAGCTTTTCCAAGTTATACAAGAACTCAAATAGAACATGGGTCATACTTCCGTTCCACCCAAATTCATAAAATAAAGAACGAAAACAATTATTGAAATATAAATCAAAACATGAATTAAAATAAAAAAATAATATTATCAATCCATACAATAGACAGAGCTCCTAACCTTAACAATGGAGGATTAGTTGCTCATGGAATATGGAATGTAAATTTGTACGGAATAATGTTGTGGAATGTTCTTTTGGAACCACCCTATTGGGGTCCCTTTTATAATTAATCCTAATAATTTAAAAATCAAATTTCTAAAATTAAAATTAAAATAATATCTTTTCCTAAAATAAGATTTGAATTTAAATTCGAATTAATTAACAACTCTTCAGCTGATGGGTGGGGACCACTTGATTTGTCCCTTCTGCAGCTTCTAATCTGTTATTTCTGGGCTACGAATTGGGTCAAAACAGCCCAGAAATCGCCCCCAGCGTTTTTCTGCGTTTTCTGCACGTGGCGCATGTCACGCGTACGCGTCGGTCACGTGTTCGCGTCATTTGTGCAGATTCCAGTCCACGCGTTCGCGTCAGGCACGCGATCGCGTCATTGCGATTTCCTCCATTCTGCGCGGTCGCGTGAGCCATGCGTCCGCATCGGTATTCGCTGGTCATCTCCTTGGTTTCTTTTCTTTCTCTGCAGAAACTTCATCAAATCCATCCGAATGCTACCTAAAATTAATAAAATTGCACAAAACTCAAAATAGCATCCATAGTGGGTAAAATATAATTAATTCTTAATTAAACTCAACAAGTTAGATGCAAATTCACTAGGAAAAGATAGGAAAGATGCTCACGCATCATGCGCACACATAACCAATGAAGTTTTGCAACCAGTGCGCATGCACACGTTGGAAGGTGCACTCTGTTGAGGCCATTCGCATGTCTTGTGCGAATGAACAGAGTTAAAAATTTTACTACCTGTGCGTACGCGTACACATTTGAAAACTTTCCTGGACATGCGCACGCACACTCCTGTGCGTACGCACATGCCATGTTTTTCAACTAAAATTCTGTTTTTAACTATTTCACCTTCCCAACAAGCTTGTAAGCTTCTGTGATACCTTTTTAAGATTCTTTAGCTTATTTTTGGGTATCAAAGCATGGAAAAGGTCCTAGGAAATTTACTTGGTATTATTTTGAAAAGTTAGAGAATGGAGGTTTAGGTTTCTGGTGTACTGAGGATGAGTTTGGTTGAGAGAGAAGGAAGAGTAGTGAACTTGGTGATTATTGACAATGAGTTGAGAAACTGATGTACTAATGAGTTCGGAATGGAATTAAGAACTGATGATGGTTATTATGAGCTTGATGGATATTGAAGGAAAGTGTGCCAGGCACTATATCCTTGGAATATTGAGAATTGATAAATGAAAGTGTTTTGAGATGAGAAATGGTGATGAATGGTGATGTTTTGAAGTCGATGGACAGTGGTTGAGATGAGTCGAGGACTCAAAGTTGTAATGATGGAATTATTGGAATATATGAGAGTGTGCAGGGCCTATATCCCTAGCGTAGCAAATTCCTTTGCTGCATGAGTATATGTTGTTGAGAGTGTGTAGGGCCTATATCCCTGGTGTAGCAGATTCCTCTGCTGCATGAGTATATGTTTTTGAGAGTGTGCATGGCCTATATCCCTGGCATAATAGATTTCTCTGCTGCATGAAGTGTGCGGGGCCTATATCCCTGGTGTAGTAGACTCCCTACTACATGAGTGTGCAGGGCACTATATCTCTGGCATAGCAGGTTCGCTGCTGCATGAGTGTGCAGGGCACTATATCTCTGGCATGGCAGAAAAGGCTACATCTGGGAGGATGTGTTGGGTTGGCATTTACGGACCGACAAGTGATATCACGAGCCAATAGGACAGGCATTCATCATATACATCTTTTATGTGCTTGTTTGCTTTGATTACTTGAGTTTGCCTAATTATATAATATGCTTACTTTCTTCTTGAATTAATTGTGATATATGACTATTACTTGTTTGCATTAATTGTGATTGCCTGGTGCTGAGGAGGTTAGGTAGGTGGTGGCGATGGGATCGCACGGAGGTTAGGTTGGCGAAGGCTGTGGGATACAGCGGTGTGATTAGTATTAGTTAGAATTCCCCTAAGTTTAGATAACCCTGATTATGGTTTAAGTTATTTATTTATTTATTTTATTCTAAGCTTGAATATTCGTATTCGATGTGAAGTTCCAGGATTGCCTTCGGCATCCCGGAGCCTTACATCTTACATATTGGGCACTGTTACCATACTGAGAACCTCCGGTTCTCATACTATATGTTGTTGTTATTTTTCAGATGCAGGTTACAAATCCACTTCGGTGAGATTGCGGATATGGTGATAGAGCAGAGTATGGTTTCTCCTTGGTTTATTTCTACTTTACTTTGTTATATTTACTCTCACATCTCTTGTATATTTATCTTTATGGCCTTAGAGGCTTACTTGAGAGATAAATTGTATAAGCTGTTTTAACTCCAAAACTCTATTTTTTTATTTGTAACTAGTCGCCTTAAACTCCGCAAGCTGCGGCTAGTTCCCTATGATTATTATACTCTTACATATAGATATGTTTCTATTCTCTTGCATCTATACCTTGTGTCTTGTGCGTTAGCTTCGTGTGAACGTTTCCTGCTTCTGTAATTCTGTCTTTGAGCTTAATCTTTCATCAGGCTTCTAGAACATATTATTTCCTTCTATATATAAATATGTATAAGCCTTAGAATTTTCGTAACCTCTGATTAACCTTTGCCTTACGGCTAGAGGTCAGGCTTAGGGTAATTAGGGTGTTACAAATTGCCTGTTCTCACTCTCACTTCAGCTTGTGTTGTCTCGCCTCTGGTTCATCCTCTCGTCGCTAGTGTTGTTGCTTGCACCGTCGTCTTCTCGCATGCACTGTCATCTTCTCATCGGTTCCATCGTCTGCTCGTCCCACGGTTTGGTGAGTTCCAATTCTCTTGTTCATTTAGCTTCTTGCTCCTTCAATCCTCTTTAATCTTTACGTAATAATTAATTTGATGTATAATTATTAGTTAATTTAAGTTTTTAATTGGTTATTAGTAGTTAGGTTTTGAATTTCGTTTTAATTAAGTTGTTTATTTGCTGATTAAGTTGTTAAAAATCATACATTATTAGTTTAGATATGCATGATTGTTTGCCAGGCAATTAGAGCACACTAAGTGTTTAATACAAATTTCTACACAGTCTTTCAATTCAATTAATCACTGCATCAATCCAAACAATTATGTTCATTGTTCAAAAGTGTAAATGGAAAAATATTGTTCTAAAAAGCCAATAAATAAGTCTTAATTTATCATGAATTCGAATGTGAAGACAACTGTGAGCAGCTTTGAA
>NC_029794.2:18531089-18531630 GCF_000816755.2 Arachis ipaensis | reverse complement strand
AATTTTGTAATTATTTGTCTCTATTTGCATCATACTCAACTACCAAATACAACCATGTATATGTAAGTGTTAATTAAACACAATCAACATAATATTTTAGATTGATCTAATAAAGCTATATTGAATGATGAATAATGGATGGTATATTAGCACAAAGTAAAATACGATGATGATTATGTTTGTGGTATCTATGAATAAGAGTTAGATTCTGGCTTGATGAGTGATGATGGGTCTGAAGGAGGCATATGAAAGATGGCAGAGGCAAGAGAAATAGGCATAATGCGAAGTGTTAAAGATAAGTGTGCATGTCCAAAAAAATACTATTATGAATTATTATTATTTTTTTATAAGAATAAACTTTTATAATTTACAATATTATCCTTAATTAAAATTAGAAACAAATAATTATGATAGGGATCGTAATAATAAGATATATGTTTTTGAGTACTTTTAATTTAAATTGTTCTTACTCATAGAATCACTAAAATTAGGACATTAGTTGATCTGGTCATTATAACTCGGCGGATACAAGCTATAATTC
>NC_029794.2:18513916-18527749 GCF_000816755.2 Arachis ipaensis | reverse complement strand
AATTTCAAACATAATTTTGTAATTATTTGTCTCTATTTGCATCATACTCAACTACCAAATACAACCATGTATATGTAAGTGTTAATTAAACACAATCAACATAATATTTTAGATTGATCTAATAAAGCTATATTGAATGATGAATAATGGATGGTATATTAGCACAAAGTAAAATACGATGATGATTATGTTTGTGGTATCTATGAATAAGAGTTAGATTCTGGCTTGATGAGTGATGATGGGTCTGAAGGAGGCATATGAAAGATGGCAGAGGCAAGAGAAATAGGCATAATGCGAAGTGTTAAAGATAAGTGTGCATGTCCAAAAAAATACTATTATGAATTATTATTATTTTTTTATAAGAATAAACTTTTATAATTTACGATATTATCCTTAATTAAAATTAGAAACAAATAATTATGATAGGGATCGTAATAATAAGATATATGTTTTTGAGTACTTTTAATTTAAATTGTTCTTACTCATAGAATCACTAAAATTAGGACATTAGTTGATCTGGTCATTATAACTCGGCGGATACAAGCTATAATTCGGAGATTAGGTCTGATTTGTCCTTATAAGTCGGCCAAGTAAGCTATAGCTCGGCCACTTGCAAATTCAAAACAGAGCAGTTCGTGATCCATTTGTATAAGTCGGCCACGTGTGCTATAACTCGGCCACGTGTAGCAAATTCAAAAAGAGAATGGTTACTTGCTGATAACCCTAAAAAGACCTTTTCAAAGAAGCCACCAAACAATTCTCTGTGAGATTCTCGAACCGTATCCATGCCTCAGATCTCAGAATGAGGAGAACATACCACAATTAAGTCATATACAAATCTTATATAAACAGAACCAAGAAAACATAGCAGGATAAGTACACAGAGAACTCTCCCTTTTATTTTCTCTTTTAAAGAAAATAACCCTAATTCAAAGAAGCCACCAAACAATTCTCTGTGAGATTCTCGAACCGTATCCATGCCTCAGATCTCAGAATGAGGAGAACATACCACAATTAAGTCATATACAAATCTTATATAAACAGAACCAAGAAAACATAGAAAACATAGCAGACAGAGAACTCTCCCTTTTATTTTCTCTTTCAAAGAAAGCTAAAACATTCTTTCTGACTTGAGCGTTGGAGTCTCTTTGCAGGTCCCAAATTCCTCCGGTGTTCCTCGACAACTGAAGTATAGCTCGGTGTCTGTGCTCTTAGGACAGAAAACTCCATACATACAGAAGAAGAAGTTATACCTCGGTACTAAAAGAAGTTATACCTTGGCTTAGATTACTGGACAGAAACAAATGCAAGCTCGGGGGTATCATGCCTACAATAGCCGAGGTATACGAAGAAACTAGAAGCTCACCTATGTTTCCTCTGGAACACAAGGCAAGCTTGGGGGCTATGATACGTACCCTATACCTCGGCTAACAACCCAAAATTAAACTCGGCTAATAACCCGAAAAAGTTAAATCAGAGCTCGGCTACGTAATCTGATAACAGCTCCCAACAAGTAAAAAACTATCTCCAAAACCGTTACCACAAAATCTGGATGAGCTTAACAAAGTTCGGAACCACAACTAACAGGTCAAACGTTAGCCTTGTGGATAACTTCGGTAAATCCGGAGAATCCCGAAATTAACTCCAAGTAAGCAACCTCAAACGCCTATATAAACAGATAGGTAACCCCGGAGTAAGACAGGTGACAGAACTCACTCTGATTTATTTCTCTTATTTTCTCATAACTCACATTCTTACTTAAACGCCGGATTGCTTTTTGCAGGTGCTCCCGCCGCGGTATTCCAATTCAGTCGACGTATACCTCTTCCACCTTAGCACAGTAGCAGGCAGAAGGAGTTGTTATACCTCGGCTCCATACGCACGGAACATTTGGCGCCCACCGTGGGGCCGAGTTTATTTAACCCCACTACCATTTTTTCTACCCAATTATTTATCCTATTTTGTAGGTTATAATCAATAGCGGAAGAGTAAAATAATCCACCTCCTCCCACCGAGGCCGAGCTGTTAGCTATTAATAAGTCGCTGTGAACAAAAAGCTTAGTGGATTGCCAAATTATTAAACTGGAAACAAAACAACCGAGGCAATGAGGAGGAGCAGAAAAATCGTAGTAATGATAACGACTATACCTTCGGAAGCTAAAGCCGCGATGATAGACACCCAAAGCTCATCAGACGAGATGCATACATTTTGTGGCAATACTCTAACAAATACAGGGAATATCTTTTTTCTCAAAGATGTATTACAGCTAAGTTTATACGTCGAAACACAGTTATGTGCTCTCTTTCATTAATAAAAGATCTTTACTTTTTTACTTTCAATTTTTTTCTATTAATCTTCTTAATTGATCTATAAGCCATTCAGTACATGATCAAATCAAAATCGAACTATACTCCAATTTCCGAACGCACAAGATACCAACCTATCCATTATGTTCAATTATCCCTAATAACCGACCATAAAGATCGGATACTCAAGCTCAAGTACAACTCACACAAGTAATACTTTGATGTAATCATTCAACTTCAAAATCAATCAATCAATCCGAGAATAAACTCGACTATCAAACAATTCGAGAACAAAACTCGGCTTTCTATCAATCCAAACAAACCGACACCTATAAGTCGGCGTCAACCCAACAAATCGGCAACCATAAGTCGGAATCGATGCAACAAACCAGCAACTATAACTCGGAATCAACCGAACAAACCAACACCTATAAGTCGGAATCACTTCAAACAAACTGATAATTATAAGTTTGAATCAATCAAAGCAAACCGATACCTATAAGTCGGCCTCAGTCCAACAAACAATCACATATAAGTCGGCAGCATTCTAACAAACAATCACCTATAAGTCGGCAGCATTCTAACAAACAATCACCTATAAGTCGGCAGCATTCTAACAAACAATCACCTATAAGTCGGCAGCATTCTAACAAACAATCACCTATAAGTCGGCAGCATTCTAACAAACAATCACCTCTAAGCTCGTTCAAAAATATATTGAAATAAGCAACCCATTTTTTATTGACAAACTTGTCCAATTTTATTTTCAAGATTATCAGGTTGATCTTGGAGGCTGTGATCTAGTCATTATAACTCGGCAGATACAAACTATAATTCGGAGATTAGGTCTAATCTGTCCTTATAAGTCGGCCGCGTGTGCTATAACTCGGCCATGTGCAGCAAATCCAAAAAGAGAACGGTTAATTGCTGATAACCCTAAAAAGACCTTTTCAAAGAAGTCACCAAATGATTCTCTATGAGATTCTCGGATGGTATTCAAGCCTCATATCTCGAAATGAGGAGAACATATATACCACAATTAAGTCATATACAAATCTTATATAAATAGAACCAAGTAAACATAGCAGGATAAGTACACGGAGAACTCTCCCTTTTATTTTCTCTTTCAAAGAAAGCTAAAACATTCTTTCTGACTTGAGCGTTGGAGTCTCTTTGCAGGTCCCAAATTCCTCCGATGTTCCTCGACAACTGAAGTATAGCTCGGTGTCTGTGCTCTTAGGACAGAAAACTCCATACATACGGAAGAAGAAGTTATACCTCGGTTATATATATATATAATAGTCTTCATTGGATGAAGATTAATAGATATCATTTATTAAATTATATATATAAATGGTACATATGGAGATACGACCATTGAACTGACTCACTTTGAGAATTCCTAATGGTTATAGTTACCGTATATTTGTCAATAAGATATTCTCATGATGAACATAATAGAATTTTTCTTTTTCCTGCGACTATCATAATAATTGACAATGTATTTATTATACTTTGATTCTAAATACCTAATACCCTACGGTACTAGTTGAATGGATATTGGGTATGATTTAAATACTTGTAGAATTAATGATTAGTCAATATGAAATTCATTAACTATGGTAATGAGTTCGGGCTCTACGATTATAATAAATGAATAAAATAATACCTTGGCCAAGGGGTTTGAATGAATAAAGAAATGAGTTTTTTAGGTCATTTATAATTTATTATAATAATGGTAATAAGTTAGAGTTTGACAATCAAACCATACTCTAAAAGTTAGCCAAGAGCTGAAAAATATGGAAGGAGTTATATTTTTGTTCTTCTTGGATTCTAAGTAAAAATATTATTACTTCATACTATCAGGTCGTCAAGGAGTGTTGCTAGATGCCAACCTTAATTAGTAAATTTAGTATGACTAATTTACTACCCGCTCAGTATTGAACCTATGGGATCACACACTAACAAGTGTTCTAATCCTTGATAAAGAATTATTTAATTATTATTTTGATTTGATTAAATAAATAATTATATTAATTCAAATATTCAAATGTTATATTCTTTGCTAGCACCAAGAATATAATAATAATATGATAATTGAGAATATTAAATGAGAATTGAGAATAATTAGTTATTCTATTTCTAAATTTAAATTTTAAGTTTGAATGAGATCCTAACTAATTTTGTTTCAAAATTGAGTTGTGATATTATTCATAAAATTTGAAAGATTCAAGTTTGAAATAACAATATCTAGTTTAAATTTAAAATGGAATTCAAATTTGAAATTAGTAACAAATCTCATACTATATATATGAATGACTAGAGTAAAAGAAATAGATAAGTTTTATTCCTTTATCTCTACTCACATAAACATATTATGTATGTGGAGAAGAATATTATGGTATGCAAAGAGTTACGAGAGATTTCTCAATTTAGATCAAATATCTATTAATTAAAGTTGACAACAAAAATTAGTCTAGATATGAATATACATAACACTTTCATATTATCGAAAGAGAAAATTATTTTTACTAGTGTACTCATGTAGAACTAATCTATATTATTCGAATAAAATTTAAACATAAAATAAATCTTTATGTACTTTATTACTTCTACTATATGCTATGAATACTTTAAATTCTTCCGTAATATTACAATTGCCTTTAAATTGTATTTTAATCCATATTAAAAGTATGTGATGCAGTTATTATTATTGAGATAATTTTCTAAGTGATGGGTATTTGATGTTAGAAAATTATTTAATTTTTTAATTTATTTATGGATAATACATATATTAATTATAATCACAAATTATGCTATTTTAAATTAAATGATATAGATAATGGTGATCTCATTTATTGTTATAAATATTAAATTGAATAAGTCATAATTACTTTTGATTTGGAATTAAATGAGAATAAAATCAGATATTATCTTTTGGGCTTTATACTATTTTTATTTGGATTTTAGGGTTTAATGGGTACCATACTCAAATATAAATAGTGACTTCAGGGTTTCGGTACCCAATATACCAAAGTCGCCTTAGCAACTCTTTTTCCATAAAAAAAAAGTTACAATTTAGCCGCCCTATTAGAGATACAGAAAATTTTGGTTGAGGAAGACTGAAATAACTCTTTCGTTAATTTCTAATTTCTAATTTTTATGAGTAAAGGTACGCTTCTATACTATAATATATATAATTTTTGGTGATTTAATATAAATGATCTAAATTAATGAAATAATTTATTCTAACAAATAGTATCAGAGCTATTTATAATTTAATCATCGAAAATATCCCTTTTTTTCTTATTCTTTTGGATCGATATATGTATATATATATATGCGCTGTCTACATTGAGTATTGCTGCACAGCAAAATCGTAAATCATGAATAGTCATATATGATTCTGTTCGTTATTGCAACATATATAATATGTTTAACTTTAATATAGGATAAATTATTATAATAAATCAAGTGGCTCCCAAAAATGATCAGATCCTCCAAAATGAAAATGACTTTTTGAATGTCTCAAGATACATTTTTATATAAATCGAATCTATTAAATTCAATTTATAGAAACTAGTACTAAATCTAATCTATTAGATTCAAATTGCATGCAAATAGAGATAGGCTATAAATCGAAATAAATAGCTTCGAACTAAAGACACACACTAAATTAAATCTTATTATTTTGATTTAGTGTGTGTCTTTAGTTCGAAGCTATTTGTTTCGATTTATAGTCTATCTCTATTTGCATGCAATTCGAATAAAGTAGATTTAATTTAGTACTAATTTCTGTAAATTGAATTTAATAGATTCGATTTATATAGAATTATATTTTAAAACATTTAGGTAGCCATTTTCATTTTAGAGAATTTGAATAATTTTGGGAGCTACTTAATTTATTATTGTAATTTACTTTTTACTATATATATATTATGTGTGTGCTCATATATAATTGGTACTGTTGCACGAACATAAAGATTAATTTTTTCTTTTTAATGCTAATGCCGTAATTGCAATTCTTTATATATACGTGTATTATCATACATGAATATTTATATATATTATCATTATTTGGTTAATATATATATATTATATGAGATCGATTTGACATTTAATTTATATAATAAATAAATGAAATAAATAATTATATTAATTCAAATGGAATATTATTATATTCTTTGCTAGCACCATGAATATAATAATATGATAATTGAGAATATTAAATAATTAATTATTTATTCTATGATGAGTTTTAAATATGAATAAGATCCTAACTGATTCTGTTATAAATTAAATTGTAATTTGATTCATAAGATTTGATCCTAAAATCAGTTACCAATCTCATACTATATATAGATATATGGTAAAGGAAACACCCTACCTTTATTCTTCTACCTCCACATACACAAATAGTCCAATTCTTGGTGAAGAATTGCTGGTGCAAGGACTTGTAAGAGGTTTCTCAGTTAAATCCATTGGTTAAGGAGTTGACAACAATGATAAGTCTCGATGTGGATACACATAATACCTTCGTACTATCGAAAGAGAAAGTTTTACTCACTAGCATACTCAGGTATTGGTATCTAACTCGTCTTATTTCTATAAAATTTTAAGCACAAAACATATCAATAGAATTACTTTATTACTTCTGCTATGTTTTATGAACACTTTGTAATCCTTCACAAAGTACCTTGGATTGAAGGAATTGCATGGCAGCTCCAACATCTTCTTCCATTAACTTCACAAATTGTTGCTCTAATCCATCATTTGACCATTTCTCCCATGCTTGTCCGTTGTTCCCTCCGCCTTCTATTTCTTTACCCTGCTATATTAAAGTGTGTAACTCCTGAATATTATATGTTTCTTAAAATTCTGATGATGTGGTTGATACTTATTACTGTTAATAGTAGCTTGTGGCTTTTTGAACATTGCATATCAACATATGTATAGTTACTTTGATTTTATTTTCATATATTGTACCTATTCACTCAATTATTTTGTACTATTTATTTAAAATTCATGCAGGAGAGGTTTTATTTTAGGGATGAGATTATGCCCTTGTTTGAGACTGGTATTTCTCTCTTAAAGTAATGACTGAGTCAGCTTTCGGACACTAATAATGTGAGTACTCCTCAAAGTTGTTACATTTTATCCTGAATCTTTACAATGGTTGTTGTATTATATGTGCGGTACATTGCTCTAGTTGCGATTCACTTCTTATTTCTAATATATCGAATTTGAACTTATTGTTTCTAGTTTGTTATAGCATTTCCAGATGATGGTGCTTGGAATTTGAGGAAAGCAAAATCTCCATGTGAGAATCCTAGTTGCATTAGCAATGGATGTCTATATTCTTCAACTTATCATTTCTTAGTACTTACTTTCTTTTTTCTTGTTGATTCCTTTAGAAAGTTTTGGCAGTTCATGTTGCAGCAAAGGTAAGTGCCTATTTCTTAGTTGTTTTTCAAATTTCCTAAGTATATTGTGTTTAAGTTTAGAATATATTGCATAATTTGCGATTGATAATCTGCATGTGATTGTTATTAATTCATTCATTCAATTTTGATTTTATGCTAGTGGCTGGATGAGATATTCTCAACAGGATTTGTTACTCTTTGTGTTCTTTCTTTTCTAATTTTTACTGCTTCATTATTATTATTTGTTAACATGT
Source organism: Arachis ipaensis (assembly GCF_000816755.2). NCBI lineage: Eukaryota > Viridiplantae > Streptophyta > Magnoliopsida > Fabales > Fabaceae > Arachis > Arachis ipaensis. The sequence continues at coordinate 18,519,765 of NC_029794.2, read as the reverse complement.
GTTGGCCATGAATTGAATGAATTCCTACTGTTAAAATCTGCTCAATTCAAGCCCGAGTGTCTCGAGTATGACACTGGTGATTCCAGAATTGCATTTTCAGCTGCTAAGGTACTCCTTTTTTTCTCGCTTCATTTTCCAAATTCATTGAATTTCAATCTCTTGTATTGTGTTAATTTTAGAAAGATAGTATAATCGTTTTTATATTTAAGAGTGTAGAATATGCACCATTGTTGAATTTGAATTGTAAAATTAGTGAGACGTGTATATTTATCATATTGAACAATGCATTTTATAATATTAATGCCTATTTTTATAATAGCTTATTTCCTGGGCATATGTATGCTTGATGAGAAGGTGACTGTGAATTCGGAGCTCAAATATGCGTCTTATTTTCAATATGTGAAAAGAAAGTATTATTTTATTTTTAATTTATTCTTTTTTTAATTGATATATTACTCTATTAAGTAATAGTTGATGATGAACATAGAATTTAGTACGGAACATGAGTTTTTGTTTTTGTAGATCTTTGGTTATGTCTAATTTGTAGCTCATTTGAATTGTAATGCCATAAGTAATGGGGTTTTTGTTTAAAGTTTTTCTCTGTTTTCTTTCTAAAGCTTCTGAGATCAAAATGACATGTACACACTTTTCCTATTTTCCATTTACATTTTGCTACAACAAATTCTTAATGCTAAATTTAGTTCATTAGTAGAAAAGCCTACAAAAGTTATAGAGTCATATAGATGTCCCATATGATAGTTCTATTCCTGAGCACCAGGTATTTCTTATATTAATTATTTTTAGGTTATTGTAAGTATGTGACAATATCCATGTGGCTTATTTCCATAAGCAATATAATTTATATTTGCTATTGATGATCTTAGGATGCTCTAAGGGTTTTGTGGTAAATTTAGTTAAAAGCCTACAAAAGTTATAGAGTCATATAGATGTCCCATATGATAGTTCTATTCCTGAGCACCAGGTATTTCTTATATTAATTATTTTTAGGTTATTGTAAGTATGTGACAATATCCATGTGGCTTATTTGGCTTATTTCTTTGACAGATTGATATTAAACTGGTGAATTTCTTCTGGATGTTGTGACTTCTTTAACTAGTTTATAATGCCTATTACTATTTGATAGGAAGTAGGAAGGCTCTTTTTTTGTATATTTACAAAAATTTTATGAACATAGTTCTGGATATTCCTTTAGCATTTTATCCGAATAGAATAGTTTCTTGAATTTCATATTTCAAAATATAGGTGTTATTCTTGCTGGATTGAATATGTGATTATCTGAGATACAATATTTTGCATCTACTAACTTATAATTGCTGGTGGATCAATTTGATTTCAAGGAAGATTTCATTAAGGAGCCGCATTATATCCTGATTTATACTTCCTTCAGAGTGCAACTATCATTTTAAAGCTTCGTGTAATATCTTGTAAAGCAACCGAGTCAAATCAAACAAACACCACTTAAGGTGAGTGTATTTAGAGTAATTAATCCATGTAGAGAGATTTTCTTCTTTACCACATGTGGCATACATGACATATATAATATTTTCAATTAATATAAGTTGACTTTTAACTGCATGTGCTAGGCATTAAGGAATTGGAGATTAAGGAATTGGAGATTGCGGTTGTTGATTCTAATTGGTCCCTAAGACATAAACAGATCACATATCTGAATATAAGATACTTACATATTTGAAAAATTGTGCTTCAGTAAGTCATCAAATTAGTCTTCCTTGGTCTGTTATATATCAATGGTTATAATATGTTGCACTAAGCGTAGATTTGCAGCCGTAGAATGTTAGCTTGGTAATTTATATTAATTGTAGTTGATTTGCAATTCATGAGTGTCTACGGAATTCTGTTGCTTTTATTAAGAATATTATTTGTCTTTTTCTTTGTTATTTTTGTATTATATGAACTTATGATGTGGAGTTGCATTTCTCATAGCAAAGCTTACTTATTGGTTCAGAATTTCGGCATGCCATTTTGTATCACTTAACGTAAGATAACATTCTTTTAATTATATTTTCAGTTGCAGTATGGACATAGAAGGCAATGAAAATGATTCAGAAGATCCGAGAAGCTACTTCCCTAAGTGAGTTTGAATTTTATTTTATCTTTTAAACAAGTATGCTTAGATTCATAAATACCATAGAATTATTGCACTTCATTTCTTTCTGAAGTTTGTCTATCTTGCATTTGCATGATATATGCTGAATTTGAATGTTTTCCTTTGTGATATGTAATTTCTGTGTTGTTTAGTGTTTGCTGCCTAGATGTTTTGCTTAAGAGGTTGCAAATCCTTAATTTTTTGTATGTTAGAAAGTTTTCCTTTGTACAACATTTTTTATTGGGAATGGAAATAAATGGGCTGGTAAGAGAAGGATCCATTGACAGATTTTAGGTAGATATTAAACTGGTGAATTTCTTCTGGATGTTGTGACTTCTTTAACTAGTTTATAATGCCTATTACTATTTGATAGGAAGGCTTATTACTCTTTTTTTGTATATTTACAAAAATTTTATGAACATAGTTCTGGATATTCCTTTAGCATTTTATCCGAATAGAATAGTTTCTTGAATTTCATATTTCAAAATATAGGTGTTATTCTTGCTGGATTGAATATGTGATTATCTGAGATACAATATTTTGCATCTACTAACTTATAATTGCTGGTGGATCAATTTGATTTCAAGGAAGATTTCATTAAGGAGCCGCATTATATCCTGATTTATACTTCCTTCAGAGTGCAACTATCATTTTAAAGCTTCGTGTAATATCTTGTAAAGCAACCGAGTCAAATCAAACAAACACCACTTAAGGTGAGTGTATTTAGAGTAATTAATCCATGTAGAGAGATTTTCTTCTTTACCACATGTGGCATACATGACATATATAATATTTTCAATTAATATAAGTTGACTTTTAACTGCATGTGCTAGGCATTAAGGAATTGGAGATTAAGGAATTGGAGATTGCGGTTGTTGATTCTAATTGGTCCCTAAGACATAAACAGATCACATATCTGAATATAAGATACTTACATATTTGAAAAATTGTGCTTCAGTAAGTCATCAAATTAGTCTTCCTTGGTCTGTTATATATCAATGGTTATAATATGTTGCACTAAGCGTAGATTTGCAGCCGTAGAATGTTAGCTTGGTAATTTATATTAATTGTAGTTGATTTGCAATTCATGAGTGTCTACGGAATTCTGTTGCTTTTATTAAGAATATTATTTGTCTTTTTCTTTGTTATTTTTGTATTATATGAACTTATGATGTGGAGTTGCATTTCTCATAGCAAAGCTTACTTATTGGTTCAGAATTTCGGCATGCCATTTTGTATCACTTAACGTAAGATAACATTCTTTTAATTATATTTTCAGTTGCAGTATGGACATAGAAGGCAATGAAAATGATTCAGAAGATCCGAGAAGCTACTTCCCTAAGTGAGTTTGAATTTTATTTTATCTTTTAAACAAGTATGCTTAGATTCATAAATACCATAGAATTATTGCACTTCATTTCTTTCTGAAGTTTGTCTATCTTGCATTTGCATGATATATGCTGAATTTGAATGTTTTCCTTTGTGATATGTAATTTCTGTGTTGTTTAGTGTTTGCTGCCTAGATGTTTTGCTTAAGAGGTTGCAAATCCTTAATTTTTTGTATGTTAGAAAGTTTTCCTTTGTACAACATTTTTTATTGGGAATGAAGTTTAGGCATATCTCCTTTAATCTATTAGTTCTTCACAAGGTGTTCATTAAAGTGGATGTAATATATCGTGATATCTTCTATTCTCTACTTTAATACGTTGCATGTTCTTGTCCTCTGATTTTATTGTTGTTATTTTCTTTAGAAAGTGTGAGTATTTCTTTTGTTTTGATGGGTGGGAAGGGAGTATTAAATTGTGAGTTGTGCTAATACTTAGGTTTTACTATCTGAAACAGTTTCGTGCAGCCTTTTGATGAAGTAATCTATCCAAAAAGGGATTCAGATATTGTTTCTCTAAATAAGAGAGATGTTGATCTCTTGTAGCCAGACACATTTCTTAATGACATAATTATTGATTTTTACATCCAGTAAGTTTGAATAATTTTTGCATTTTTGATCATTTTTTGAAGTCATCAGGCTTGTAGGTATTAATGCTAAGTGATATCTTAGTTTTAAATTCATTAGGCTTGTAGGCAACAATGTTATGTAATATCTTAGTTTTGTTTTAAAATCTAAATCTGAGGTGCTGGCAATTGCTGTGATCATAATAGAATACTGATATTTGTCTCATGGTAGAGCAGTAGGCTGATAAATACATGAATAAATTAGTTTTATTTGTTTTGCTTGATTTAGATGTGTGCTATTGGGTATGACAGGTATAGAATTCTACAGTTCCTTAACCACAAACTTTGACTGAGTTGTCATTGCCCATCAAGACTTCTCTATTGTTCATTTCTTCATATATTTTGAATTGGTTGCAATCATTGCAAATGTGAACAGTAGTCCCAAAATTTAACCACCATTCAAGTGATTTTTCTTATGTTGCTATGTTGAGTTCTGTAACTATGCCAATATGCATATTTTGTACTACTTCTATCCATAGCAATTAGTTTTTTTTCTTCCACTAAGTTAGCTTTTGGTGCTTCCTTCTTCAGAAGTCTACATTCTTTGATGTAATGTCCTTTCTTGTGGCAATGATAATACTCTCTTTGTCTCTTCTTGTCTTACTTTGATGAATCTTTTGAGAACTTTCTTTTCTTCTTATTGGTTTTGTCTTCACTAATCTGATTCACTTTAGAACTTTGAGAAAGATACACAATATCACGTTTTCGAGTTTTCTCCTTTATACGTATATGCCTTAATAATTTCTCATTGTGAATTCCTCACCATGATGTAAAAGTTTCTTCCTATAACTATTCTAAGATGAAAGCAATTTTGAAATAATTGCTCTTACTTGTAGTGATTCAGGGATCACCACTTGTAGATCACGAAGTCTACTTACAAAAATTTGTAATTCATGAATTTGATCTATAACAGACATAGTATCATTCATAATAAATTCAAAATATTTCATCATAATAAACTTATCTGTTCCTTATCGTTCAGTATTGTACTTTTCTTCCAAAAACTTCCAAATCTCCAATGGTGATTGAATTGACATGTAAAGATCGTAGAGTCAGTCGGATAAAGTGTTGAGAATATGACCTCAACATGCAAAAGTATCTTCATCATGTTTCTTCTTTAATTGAATAATCTTTTCCTTCTCTTCTGGTGTGGCATTTTCAACGGCATCGACAATTGGTGTAGTCTTTAGATCAATAACATATGCAAGATTGAGAACCGTAAGAAGAAACATCATCTTGTCCTTCCAACGGTTGAAGTTCGTTCCATCAAAGCGATCTAACTTGACAAACTCTTGATTCATGACTTTGAATATGGTGATTTGATTTTGAGTCATCTTCAAGAATATCTCTCTAAAATTGTTGAAAAAATTATGATTAAAAAGATGACAAAATTTAATTGTGTTGTAGTTTCAAGTCACGATTAAATCGTTTTTTTTAGAGAGATATTTATCCCCACACTTGATTGCTATAGGATTGACAACAATACTTTCTTAAGATATAATAAAACCTATAAATTTCTTATTTAGCAATAATAAAAAATTTCTAAATTTTTTGAACAAAAAAATTAAAAACACTTTTAATTATGTGTTATACTTATCTCAAATAGTGGGTTATTCACCTATATATATTGCATGCATATGAATAGAAAAAAGTCACGTTAACTTGTATAATGAGTAGATGTGACTTTTGGTTATTTCATTGAATAGAAACT
>NC_029794.2:18508129-18513900 GCF_000816755.2 Arachis ipaensis | reverse complement strand
AACGGTCATTGTTTAACCTTTACATTTAATATTAATATTAAGGGAAGTTTTATGGTGTGAATAGCGAGGGACATCCAGAGGTCTGAATCTAATGTGGACGAGTTGTCATTAGGACGTGTGTGAGAGAACAGGTTCAGTCAATAGCGGGACCTATGTCAAAAAGTTGTTAGAATCAGGTGAATTCAGGTAGTATGTGTTGTGATAAGATAGCCTAGGTGGATGCCCATTTTTCCACAAGGCTGAAGTTTTCAAGAGAAAAATTTAAAGACCAATCTTTAATAGAGATTGAATTTGTACAGCTATAAATAAGGCTTCATAGCCTTACGTACAACACACACAGAAGCAATAAAATATCACTCTCTCTTTATACATAGTTTCTCTCTCTCTCTTTTTATTACTACATATAAATATATGAATCATCTTTATTGAGCTAATTATATTAATATTAGAGTCTTCTAGTTACATATCTTTATTTTATATTTAGAACATCTTTCTTATTTATTTCACAATACGTTATCAGCACGAGACTCTGATCAAATTTTAGGAAAACTCCAGGTAACAAATTTTTATTATGTCGAAACTCTTTCATCTTGAATATAATGCTTTTGATATATTTAAAATAATTATTTATCATGGATATAGATGTTGAAATCCATCTTGATTCAATGGATCTTGAAGATACCATTAAGGCTGAAAATAATACATCCCAGAAGGATAAAGCCAAAGTTATGGTTTTCCTTCGTCATCATCTTGAAGAATGATTGAAAAATGATTAAAAAATGAATATCCCACATTAAAAGATCCTGCAGATCTGTGGAAAGACCTTGAAAAAAAAAGAATAATCATGAAAAGACGGTGATACTTCCTCACGCCCGATATGTTAGAGAATGATTCAAATTATGAAAATTCCACCACTCATTATGATGTATCTAATTTCTTTGAGGATCCTAAAGGAAGTATTGGCTATTTGATCAATGATGGAATAGTTTGATATATGTATGTGTTTGTTAAGTATTCATGTGAATAATTTTACTGTGCATGTACTTCTACTCATTTTATTATTATTATCATTTATTTTTGAAGAAAAATGGCAAGGACATATTCTGAAGATATTTGCCTTGCGGATAGTGCGAGTTCACACACTATTCTTAAAAGTAATATATATTTTACCCATCTTGTGCCAAAAGACGAATATGTTAATACTATTATTGGCTCGGGCAATGTGATAGAAGGCTCCGGAAGAGCTATAATTTTGTTTCCTGGAGGAACAAAATTTATAATAAATAATGCACTATTATCTACCAAGTCCCTGAGAAACTTGTTGAGTTTCAAAGATATTCGCCGAAATAGATATCATATTGAGACAATGAATGAGAAAAATCATGAGTATTTATGTATTACAACTCATGATTTAAATAAGAAAGTTATATTAGAAAAATTACCCTCACTTTCATCCAGATTGTATTATACCAAGATTAGTGCAATTGAATCACATGCCATTGTAAACCAGAAGTTTACTAGTCCAAATGAATTCATAACTTGGCATGATAGATTGGGTCATCCGGGAACAACGGGAACAAAGAATTATTGAAAACTCTCATGGACATTCACTAAAGAACCAGAAGATTCTTAAATCTAGTGAATTTTGTTGTGCTGCATGTTCTCAAGGGAAGTTAATTTTAAGGCCATCACCAGTAAAGATTGGATTTGAGTCCCCTGAATTCCTAGAAAGGATTCAAGGTGATATATGTGGACCTATTCATCCACCATGTGGATCTTTTAGATATTTTATGGTCCTGATAGACGCATCTTCGAGATGGTCACATGTATGCTTATTATCTTCTCGCAACCTGGCGTTTGCGAGATTACTGGCTCAAATTATTCGATTAAAAGCACAATTTCCAGAAAATCCAATAAAAGTAATTCGTCTTGATAATGCTGGTGAATTTACTTCCCAAGCATTTGATGCTTATTGTATGGCTAATGGAATAAATGTTGAACATCCAGTAGCTTATGTTCACACACAAAATGGGTTAGCAGAATCACTTATTAAACTCCTCCAATCGATTGCTAGACCCTTATGAGAACAAATCTCCCAATTTCGGTTTGGGGCATGCTATTTTACATGCCGCAGCACTTATTCGTTTGAGGCCAACGAGTTACCATAAGTTTTCTCCTATGCAATTAGCTTTTGACCAGCAGCCAAATGTTTCCCATTTAAGAATATTTGGGTGTGCGATATATGTTCCCATTGCACCACCTAATCGCACCAAAATGGGACCCCAAAGAAAATTGGGGATATATGTTGGATATGATTCTCCCTCTATAGTGAGGTATCTTGAGATACAAACTGGAGATGTATTTAAAGCCCGATTTGCAGATTGTCATTTTGATGAATCAAAATTTCCAACATTAGGGGGAGAGAATAAGTTTCCTGAAAAGGAACTTAATTGGAATGCATCATCGTTGATGCATTTAGATCCTCGATCAGGGCAATGTGAACTAGAAGTTCAAAAGATTATACATTTGCGAAGAATAGCAAATGAATTGCCTGATGCATTTTCCGATACAAAGAGGATAACCAAATCTTATATACCAGCGGAAAATGCCCCAATTCGAATTGATGTCCCAGTAGGACAAGTAGCCAATGAAGCATATTCACGCCAGAAGCGTGGCAGGGTGAAAAATGCCCCAATTCGAATTGATGTCCCAGTAGGACAAATAGCCACTGAAGCAAATACACGCCAGAAGCGTGGCTGGCCTGTCGGTTCCAAAGATAAAAATCCTCGAAAGAGAAAAGAGGTAAATACTATTCCTGTTGAAAAAGACATAGTAGAGACACCTGCAGTTGTCCAAAATTCTGATATAACGCCAGAAGACGTTCAGGTACTTGAAAATTGTGAAAATGATGAGATCTTGATAAATTATGTCTTTACAGGAGAGAAATGAGACCGAAATAAGACAATTGTCAATGAAATATTTGCATATAATGTGGCATTGAATATCATGCATGAAAGTAAGGATCTTGAACCAAGATCAGTCGAAGAATGTCGACAAAGGAATAATTGGCCAAAATGGAAAGAAGCCATGAAGGCTGAATTAGACTCACTTGCAAAACGTGAAGTCTTCGGACCTGTAGTCCGTACACCAGAAGATGTAAAACCTGTTGGATACCGGTGGGTATTTGTGAGAAAGCGAAATGAGAAAAATGAAGTTGTGCGCTATAAAGCCCGACTTGTGGCACAAGGTTTTTCACAAAGGCCTGGTATAGATTATGAAGAAACGTATTCCCCTGTAGTGGATGCGATAACATTGCGTTATTTGGTCAGTTTATCTACATATCATAAACAGCATATGCATTTAATGGATGTGGTAACAGTCTATTTATACGGATCATTAGATCGTGATATCTATATGAAAGTCCCTGAAGGATTAAAGATATCTAAACCATCCAATGAATATTCGCAAGGGTTATACTCAGTCAAATTGCAAAGATCTTTATATGGTCTAAAGCAATTTGGACGAATGTGGTATAATCGTCTTACTGAGTATCTGGCCAAAAATGGATTCAAGAATGATGATATCTGTCCATGTGTTTTCATAAAGAAATCCGCATCTGGATTCATTATAATTGCTGTGTACGTTGATGATTTAAATATCGTTGGGACTCTTGAAGAGATTCCAACGATTATAAAAACTCTAAAAGAAGAGTTTGAGATGAAAAATCTTGGAAGAACTAAATTTTGTCTCGGCCTGCAGATCGAGCATATAAAAAATGGGATCTTTATTCATCAAACAACATACACAGAGAAGATCTTGAAAAGATTTTATATGGATAAGTCACATCCATTAAGTACCCCAATGATCGTAAGATCTTTGGGTGTGGAGAAAGATCAATTCCGTCCTAAAGAAGAGAATGAAGATATCCTTGGTCCTGAAGTACCATATCTTAGTGCCATTGGAGCGCTAATGTATCTTGCTAATAATACACGACCCGATATATCATTTGCTGTGAACTTACTAGCAAGGTATAGTTCCTCTCCAACCAGAAGACATTGGAGTGGAATCAAACAAATCTTTCGATATCTTCATAGAACGGTTGATTTGGGATTGTTCTATCCTTATGGATCCAAGTCATAACTAGTTGGTTATGCAGATGCTGGATACTTGTCTGATCCACATAAAGGGAGATCTCAAACAGGATACCTGTTTACATATGGTGGAACAGCTATATCATGGAGGTCCACGAAACAGACGATAGCAGCAACCTCCTCTAATCATGCTGAAATACTAGCGATACATGAAGCTAGTCGCGAGTGTTTTTGGCTGAGGAGTGTGATCCAATATATTCTGTCATCATGTGGACTGATTGATCAGAAGATAGCTCCAACTGTCCTGTTTGAAGATAATACAGCATGTATTGCTCAACTTAAAGGCGGATATATCAAAGGTGATAGAACAAAACATATTTCTCCCAAATTCTTCTTCACTCATGATCTTCAAAATCAAGGGGCAATTGATGTCTAACAGATCCGCTTAAGTGATAATCTGGCAGATTTATTCACAAAGTCACTCCCAAAATCTTCTTTTGAAAGATTGGTACATCAGATTGGGATGCGCCGATTTCGAGATATAAAATAATGTCAGCAAAAGGGGGAGACTGTACTCTTTTTTCCTTGGTCAGATTTTTTCCCACTGGGTTTTTCTTTAGTAAGGTTTTAACGAGGCAATTATCCTAAATGGTCATCCAAGGGGGAGTGTTGTGATAAGATAACCTAGGTGGATGCCCATTTTTCCACAAGGCTGAAGTTTTCAAGAGAGAAATTTGAAGACCAATCTTTAATAGAGGTTAATTTGTACAGCTATAAATAAGGCTTCATAGCCTTACGTACAACACACACAGAAGCAATAAAATATCACTCTCTCTTTATAGATAGTTTTTCTCTCTCTCTTTTTATTACTATATATAAATATATGAATCATCTTTATTGAGCTAATTATATTAATATTAGAGTCTTCTAGTTAGATATCTTTATTTTATATTTAGAACATCTTTCTTATTTATTTCACAATAGTATGTCTCTTATGTCATATGATTAAAAATCTAATGAAAGATGGTTAATACTTAATGGCACGAACTTTTGTTTTTGATCAATGAACAGCGAGGGACATCCAGAGGTTTGGATCTGATGTGGACGAGCTGCCACTGGAACGCGTGTGAGAGAACAGGTTCAGCCAATAATGGGACCTATGTCAAAAGGCTGTTAGAGTCAGGTGGATTCAGGTAGTATATCTCTTATGTCAGATGATTAAAATTCTAATGAAAAATAGTTAATGGTTAATTGCACGAGTTTTCATTTTTGACCAATGAACTTGGAGGATGCTGTTTTTTTATTTTATATATAGACTAAATTTTTTGGGCTGGCCAAAATATGAAGGTGTCCCTGCCCCCTAATAATTATATAAGTCATGAGTGTTCAAAGTGGTATACCCAACAAAACAAGTTGCTACCAAAAAGATTAAAAGTTTCCTAACAAAAAACAAAAAAAAATAAATTAAAAGTTTGAGACTTTAAGAGTGTCTAAATAATCTATTAACGTAAATTACTCAAAAAATTACTAACAGTGACTAATTAAATAAATTATTATTTCCTTTAATAAAAAATAACTACAATAAAATATATCATATTGTATAAAAATTAGTCATAATAATATCCAAAACATGCTAACATTAATAAGATTAAATCTTTAAGATTAAATTTATTCTAGTAA
>NC_029794.2:18507106-18507984 GCF_000816755.2 Arachis ipaensis | reverse complement strand
TTTATTTAAAAAAAATAAAAATGATAAAATATAATTAGTGAACAAGTGTGTGGATTAAAAATAAAAAACACGATAGATATTTGATCAAACTATTTTTTTTTTTGGTAGTCCGAAACAACAATATACGAATACAAAAATGATAAAATGTTGGGATAACTTCATCTTTTGGCGAGACCAAAAACTTCAGCCTATATAAAATAAAAAAATAGCATCTTCCCAAGCCTATTGGCCGAAAACGAAAGCACGTGCCATTAAGCATTAACCATCTTTCATTAGATCTTCAATTATCTGACAAGAGACATACTATCTGAACCCACCTGATTCTAATAGCCTTTTGACATGGGTTCCACAACGGATCTAGAGGGGGCGAGTAGTGGTCTCGGCCCCAAAATTTTTAGAAACTATATTTATACATGAGATATGTATTTAAAAAAATAAAAAATATTATATAATTTAGTATTTTTATATATATTATTTTTCATTATGTGATAGATTTATGTCTTAATTATTTAATTCACTAATATTTTTCACTTAACTAATTTAATATCATACCCTCAAGTTTTTATACCTTTCAAATTAGTTTTTATATAATAATCTCTATATTTATTTTTAAAAAATCATTTGTTTTTTTATATTAACGTATTTAATATTTATATTATTATATTAATAATAACTTAAGTAGTTATATTTTGGTAATCACATTATGTACTTTAAATATTCTTTTCTTGTAAAAAATACTCATTTTTTTTCTAAATTTACGTTGTTAAAAAAATTTATAAATATATCTTATATCTTGTATTCTATAAGGGTATTGTGTCTTTCAAATAATTAATAATTTATCATTTATTTTCAATTTTTTTAAAATCTTTAAAAGAATT
>NC_029794.2:18503877-18505805 GCF_000816755.2 Arachis ipaensis | reverse complement strand
TATTATATTAAAAATAAAATTATAAAAAAATTTATATATAATTATATATATATTGATAAATCTTTTAAAAAACTAACTCTAATAATTATATGTTAATTATTTTTATGAAATAAAAAAATTATCTAAAATCCGACCCCTCTATATTAAACTTTTTGGATCCGTCCCTGATTCCACCGTTTGGCAGAATCTGTTCTCTCACATACGTCCCAACAACTCATCCACATCAGATCTAGACTTCTGGATGTTCATCCCTATCCTCAACATAGAGCTTCCCTAATATTAATATTATTTTGTAAGTACTCTTCATTTAAATTTGTCTTCCTCCATGCTTGATTACTAGTATCTGAAAGGCTTGGGTCAACCTCGAACATTTTATAGCTCTCATTTGTTTCGCTCTTATTAGTTCTACATTTGCACAGAATCTATCTATCCTAGCTACTTGCGCACTTGTTTCTCGATGTGTACTTTTATACTTATATGGGAATATTCATTAGTCTCATTTCATTCCGCCGTTCTTGGTGTTCGGTGATTGATGATGTACACTTGATGGATGTAATATAAAGAGATAAAATACAATAAAAAAAACTTTTAAAATAATTTTATTTTAATATATCTTTTATATTGAGAACTGATGCACACCTGATAAAAGTTAAAACAAAACAAACTATAAAATTACTTTTATTAAAAAGGAAACCTAATTTTTGTTCTTTTTGGTTTAAATAAAAGTGTAGTGCAATTAGGTATCTATTAAAATTTATCTTTTAATCAACTATTTATCTATAAAAATTTAACAAGATAATTATAATAAGATAAAAGTTAACAAACTATAAAATTACTTTTATTAAAAAGGAAACCTAATTTTTGTTCTTTTTGGTTTAAATAAAAGTGTAGTGCAATTAGGTATCTATTAAAATTTATCTTTTAATCAACTATTTATCTATAAAAATTAAAAATTTAATTTATTTTGCATCTTGCATCAAATCTTTAACAATGACGAAGAAGAAGGAACCAAGCTTTGCAGAAATTCAAAGTGAACAATAAAATTTAAATGTCTTGAATAATGAATAAATCAAATTAAATAAAGAAAAAGAGTTTGGAAAAATAAAGGACAAATTGAAAGGTAAAGACCGAAAAGGATAAAAGTTGCTGAATTTAAAGGAATCGAAATGACATTGCAAAGAAGATAAATTGCATGAAAAGAAAAGTTGCAGGGAATTTAAATGAAAGTAAAGACATGGAAGGAACTCTTCAAAGAAAAAGACTCTCAGAAAGTCGCTGGGGATGTGAGTGAGTGTGAGTGTTTTCTCTTAAAAGATTTCAACCTTTGTTTCTTCGAGTTTCACCCATTTATAGAAGTCCTCGTCCAATCAAATTCAAATATAACTTCCACCTGCGTTGATTCTTGAATAACCGTTCCCGCTCTTTGAGTCTGTAACTTCCGCCAACTATCTTCACTTAGTAACTTCCTTTGATTGCTTCACTCTCTCTCTATGAGTCCTAATCGATCAGAATTCTCTTCTTCATCGATTGTCCATCTTCAAGGAATCCAATACAGTTATTCTCCACCTCGAAATTCACAACTTGTTTATTTTTTTCGACTAACAAATTGCGCTGCTAACCTCTTCTTCGACGTAGTTGGCTTCTGTCGAGTCTGCCTCTTCGATTTCCCCACTTAAGTCAATCGACTAATAGAGAGTACATAATGGAGTACCTAATTGATTCCAATCTAAAGTTAATTGTAACATGTATTTGGAGGATGATCGAAATATTATTTTAGCACTTGACAATGATCGAAGTCTAAACTTATCGAATATTGGCTTGTCAAAGCATTCGATAACATCTTGATCAAAAATATTATCTTTCGATACAACAGTTACACAAATATAACCAATCTATAAATTAGTCATTATATATTTGTTATTTCACAT
>NC_029794.2:18497261-18502778 GCF_000816755.2 Arachis ipaensis | reverse complement strand
GTGTCTCAATTCTCTCTCATATATTTAAACTTTAAAATCATATCTTCTTGAATTTAGAATATTTAAATTTAAACCTAATAAAACAAAAATAACAAACTAAATTAAAATAATACTATCAAAATCATTTTTTTTGTTGACTTTTTAGCAAATCGAAGGTGGTTCAATATCTAAATGGTCTGGGAGCGAAACTTACTCCTTTTTGTGGGTATCAGTTTTATTTTGCATCAAAATCCATGTCTTTAACAATGACGAAGAAGAAGGAACCAAGCTTTGCAGAAATTCAAAGTGAACAATAAAATTTAAATGTCTTGAATAAAAGGGAAATCAAATTAAATAAAGAAAAAGTTTGGAAAAATAAAGGACAATTGAAAGGTAAAGACTGGAAATGATAAAAGTTGCTGAATTTAAAGGGATCGAAATGATATTACAAAGAAGATATATTGCATGGAAAGAAAAGTTGTAGGGAATTTAAATGAAAAGTAAAGATATGAAAGGAACTCTTCAAAGAAAAATACTCTTGACTGACCTAGAAAGTCGTTGGGATGTGAGTGAATGTGAGTGTTTTTCTCTGAAAAGATTCCAACCTTTGTTCTTTCGATCTTTCACGTATTTATAGAAGTCTTCAATCAAATTCAGATATAACTTTCACGTGCGTTAATCCTTGAATAACTGTTCTCGCTCTCCTTGAGTGTCGTCTGTAACTGCCACTAACCATCTTCACTTATTAACTTTTTTCACTTCTTCGATTGCTTCACTCTTTCTTGATGAGTCCTAGTCGATCAAAATCCTCTCCTTCATCGATTGACCATCCTCGATGAATTCTATGTAGTTAATCTTCACTTCTTTTTTCAACTAACAAATTGCTTTAGAGATTGAAACTTTTGCCTTCGATTCGATTTTCTGTCTACCATCTTCGATACCAGTAACCTCTTCTTCGATCAACTGACCTGCATCGAGTCTGCCTCTTCGATTTCCACATTTACGTTAATCGATTAATAGAGAGTACCTAACGGAGTACCTCATTGGCTCCAATCTAAAGTTAATTCTAACATATATTTGGAGGTTGATCCAAATATTTTGGTACTTGGCAATGATCGAACTCTAACTTGTCGAACATTGACTTGTCAAAAAATTCAATAACATCTCTATCGAAAATATTATTTTCGATATAACAAATACCCCCTAAGTATTTATTTTTTTCGATTAGAAGGAAGAAAATATAAATACTTACTATTATTCAATATTTTTGAGAGCGGTACCAGTCATTTCTTCGTCTTCTTCTTCAAAAATTTTCTCGACATAGTTAATCCATATGCTTTACCTCAATCAGTCGAAGTAGAAGGAACACGATGCAACTGTCGACCACTTTGATTATCACCAATTCGATCTTAAAAAGATGGTATTTCTATCACGGCTTCGACCAAAATAACTGCATCGAGCCTGTTGCTGTTGATATTCTCTCATTTTCTCCATGACCAAACTCTTACCAATTCTTGATCCATCCAACCCCAATAGCTCTTCTTTGTCGAAACTGATCTTCAATGGCTTGATCAATTTGAAACTGGCCCCAAATAATTATTTGATCAATTTCATATATTGTACAAATTTTCACAAATATTTTCACGTAGTACATGACAAAATATTGGTGAAGCATCATGTCATTCTTGAAGAGGCAAGGATAATAAATTTTTTTCAATTTACCGAAGAAAGATTATCTTGAATATAAGAAATGCCCCCAAGTATTTGTTTTCGAACTCTTGAGGCAAAGTGGCTGTTTGTCGAACTATTGGATCTTCGACATTTTGTTGAATATTTTCAGCCGTATTCATTTTCGATACCTCATCGAATTTTTTAGGACAACATATTATCCAGATCATGGTAATTTTCCTTTTCCTTCTCGGATCATTGTGGTTAGAGAGATGTCATATTTGATGATTCGAAAATATCATAATCAAAATTTTTTTTAAAACTTCCAACTTCACAATTTCCAAAGTGAACAGAGAAATTTTTTCTTATTTGAAATTTGATCAACTTTATAAAGTTTTAAAGTTGAATAAAGATTTTTCTCTTTTCCACAGTTATATCTAACAACTGCCAATAACCGCTTCTCAATAACTTCTTTTTACAGACATACTTGTACATACCTTAATAGAGTAGCAATTCTTTTTAAAGTGTTCCAATATGTACCTGTAACTTGATAAAGTTCAAATTTGTCGAACATTGGCTTGTCGAAGAATTCAACAATATCTTGTCGAAAATATTATTTTTTATGATTTTTTTTGCTAGATGGACAAAAGCAAAAATACTTATCATCATTGAATATTGTTTTCGACAAACTCATATTCAACCATTTCTCTTTCTTTCTTCTTTTCTTCTTTTATTTTTTCGACTTGTCGAACTCTCTCAACCAAATAGGCTAAATCAGGAAAATGCATATTGAGTAATTTTCGACGTATATACAAGCCAAGACCTTTGATGGCTATTTTGACGATCTCGCTTTCAGGGACCGACATATAACATCGATTGCGAGCATTTTTTAATCGAATTATATAGTCATCTATCGATTCTCCATCATCTCGTTCTATTGCAAGCAAATCTATCAACGAGACATTTAATTCTGCTCTATAAAATTGAGCATGAAAAGCATTTTCCAATTGTTCCCACGTTAAAATCGAACTGGGTCTCAGATTTGAAAACCAAGTGAAAGCATTTTTTGTTAATGAAGTAGGAAAAAACTTCATTCTCAGGTTTTCATTATATGCTCGACAGTTGACTCTCCAGCCTCTCCTGCAAATTTTGTAATTATTTTAGGATTTTTTACACCCATTAACACTTCTGTCATTTGCACTGCAGAAGGAAAAGCAGAAACAAAATACGGTCGATGCATGAGACTCACGTTGATACCCATTCCATTGAGGACATCCTCGACAATCTTTGTCACCTGATAATGATATCCACGCTGTGTGTGAAGTCTATTCAAAACTTCATCAACATTTTGATCTCGTCGACCGAGATAAGGGATATTTTCTTCCCTTTCAGGATTGTTAAATACATTCTCCTCATTATATCCTACGTTCTCCTGGTCTACTACCAAATCTTGGGGAATAGGCTGTCCCTCGTCATAATCGTCAATTCGAGCAATTCTCTCGACTTGTTTAACCAGTCGATCATATTTTGACTCATTGTCAGCTAGGATTCAGAATAGTAGTCATATGGTGAGTCAACAGGTTGACTAAATCATGATGGCTTCCGTCAATATATTGTCGAAACTCAGCCATCGATTCTAAATTATTCGACAAGGAGCCCACTTGATAATCTCAATTAACATCGAGATATGAGAAAGAAAGTTGGTTAGAAATCGTACCTGGCACATTTCCAAATCTGACTGAAAATGTATAACTGCCCATAGGAATTAGGAGGCATATAGCCAGGAGGAAGGCCAAATGGAAGCCAACCTGTGGTTACTTGCGATTGATTCTGCACTGGGGTGATCCAAGAGCGTGAATTTCGCCCACTACCACCAACACTTGCATTAACAACTGCAATATTCTCCCCAGAATTATACTCTGCATGTGGAATCAAATTTGCAGAAATTTGTGTAGCAATTATTGGGGCATTATTACTTGTTTCTACATTGCCATTTGAAACTTCGTCAGACATGGTAACAATTCTACCACTTCTTGATCGCATGCACCAAATATCAACACTACATGCACAATGCAACAGTTGAAAACAACAAATTTTGACACAATTAAATTTTAAAACTGTTCCACTGGGCGTGCCAATTTATTTTGTCGATTTTTATCAAATCGAAGGTGGTTCAATATCTAATGGTCTGTGAGCGAAATCTACTCCTCTTTGTGAGTACCAGTTTTATTTTGCATCAAAATTCATGCCTTTGACAATGACAAAGAAGAAGGAACTAAGCTTTGCAGAAATTCAAAGTGAACAATAAAATTTAAATGTCTTGAATAAAAGGAAAATCAAATTAAATAAAAGAAAAGTGTTTGGAAAAATAAAAACTAAATTGAAAGGTAAAGACTGGAAAGGATAAAAGTTGCTGAATTTAAAGGGATCGAAATGAAATTGCAAAGAAGATAAATTGCATGGAAAGAAAAGTTGCAGGAAATTTAAATGAAAAGTAAAGATATGGAAGGAACTCTTCAAAGAAAAAGACTCTTGACTGACTCAGAAAGTCGCTGGGATGTGAGTGAGTGTGAGTGTTTTCTCTGGAAAGATTCTAACCATTGTTCCTTCGATCTTTCACGTATTTATAGAAGTCTTCAATCAAATTCAGATATAACTTCCACGTCCTTGAATAACTGTTCCCGCTCTCCTTGAGTGCCGTCTGTAACTGCCACTAACCATCTTCACTTATTAATTTTTTCACTTCTTCGATTGCTTCACTCTTTCTTGATGAGTCCTAGTCGATTAAAATCCTCTCCTTCATCGATTGACCATTTTGATGAATCCTATGTAGTTAATCTTCACTTCTTTTTTCAACTAACAAATTACTTTAAAGATTGAAACTTTTGCCTTCGATTCAGTTTTCTGTCTACCATCTTTCATACCAGTAACCTCTTCTTCGATCAGCTGACCTCCATTGAGTTTGCCTCTTCAATTTTCACAATTACGTCAATCAATTAATAGAGAGTACCTAACGGAGTACCCATTAGCTCCAATCCAAAGTTAATTCTAACATATATTTAGAGGTTGATCCAAATATTTTGGCACTTGACAATGATCGAAGTCTAACTTGTCGAATATTGGCTTGTCAAAAAATTCAATAACATCTTTATCGAAAATATTATTTTCGATATAACAATATGATTATATAACGAGTAATAAACACAATTATTTTTAGATGAGTTTCGGATGTGTTAAAAAATTATTTAGTGAGCAATCTTATAACTTTAGATGTGTTAAAAAATTATTTATGTTAAGAAAAATATAAACACGAATTTAAACGAATTTTGGATGTGTACCAAATGTATTTTATGTGTTATCTTATTATAAAAATTATTTATGTTAAAAAGCACAAATTTAAACGAATTTTAGATGTGTACTAAAAATATTTTCTATGTTATTTTATTAGTTTAGATATATTATGAAACAATTCGAAAAACAGCTAATGTAAAACAACAACATAGATAAGTTCCTAATGCATACAAACAAGGGAAATTATCAATAATATACTTCTACCTTTCGAAAATGCATCTTGATAGTTGCTCAAGATTACTCCCCATCTTTCTTGCACCTGATTCCATCTTCAAGCTATAATTTATTCTTCATATTCCCATCTCACCAATCTTTCATTCTTTATTGTGACTATACTCTCCAACCAGCTTGTTATCTTCCTTCAATCCATCCCACGATATTATTATTATCCACTGCTATCGCTATCTCTTTTTTAATATTCACCTTCTCCAAACAAAATTTGAATTAGAGGTGGTTACTATTGTTATAGTGCTAAGTATAATGATTATAAAATTTAAATTAAATAAAAATAGTAGTAGT
>NC_029794.2:18491836-18497191 GCF_000816755.2 Arachis ipaensis | reverse complement strand
AATAAAAATTATGATTAATTAAAAAATAAAATAATAAAATGTTAGATTTAAAGGCCGAGTGAGTGAAGAATAGTATTTAAAAGATGAGTAGCAATGTTGATAAAAGTAAACTAACTCATTTGTTTAGTTCCTAGATACCCTCTTTTATAAATTTTTAATCTATAGGTAAGTTTTGGTTTTAGTTGCTTCAATAATTTCGCATTAAAATTGAGAAGTGATGCCAAGTGGAGATGGAGCTGAAGCCCTGCATCGATTTATTTTGGATAAACTTATAAAGCTATTATCCCTGCATTCTAGTCACTAGATAACGATTACCGGGTAGATAGATTTTATTGATGAGACAAGACCCTAGCAAACTATTGTAATACAGAAAAATTACCATGAGTTGAAATTGCCATTGAATTGTGAATTGTGTATCTAATGTTCGATTAAACATTTGATACCATGAATACATGGTCCGTGAAATACTCTCTTGCCATATATATACTGCTCTATCTACTCTTATTGTGGGAAGGGAAAAAAAACCATGCTTCCACTATCCACTGTACATTCCATCAATTTA
Source organism: Arachis ipaensis (assembly GCF_000816755.2). Classification (NCBI taxonomy): domain Eukaryota; kingdom Viridiplantae; phylum Streptophyta; class Magnoliopsida; order Fabales; family Fabaceae; genus Arachis; species Arachis ipaensis. The sequence goes on along the minus strand of NC_029794.2, from coordinate 18,496,629 downwards.
AGTATACATTTTCACAACCCTTATCCTATCGAGGATGAATAACAACTCCTCAAACAGGTTGAATGGGAAAATGGTTTTAAAAAAAAAAAGAAAAAAGAAAATTAATTAACAATAAACAGAAGACAGAGGAAAAAGAGACAAGTTCAAATGATTCAGGTATCTAAAAAAACTCCTCCATCTAACTCTTGTGACCAGAGGCTGTGCTCTCGTAGAACAAAATGTAACCATGGTCTGTATTACTGGAATATTCCTGTGATGACCCAAAAAATGTCTGAACGGCTGACTCATCTATCATCTCAACATTTTCGTCGTCAAAAAATAACCAGTGGTTATGGCTTTTCACAAGGCTAACATAATGGCCATGGTTAGGGCCACTACCAACATGGACAACTACTGCAAACAGAGAATACTCAATGTCTGCATCTTCAACGGTATCACTCAGCTTCAGCTCAAGGGGGAAGACAACCCGGTAAGATAACTTCTTGTAGCGGCCAAGCTGTTCAATATACTTAAACCGTTTTAGATGGATGACCAAGATTTGAGGTGGTTTCTTTATCTTCATCCTCTTCTGAGCTTCTTGCAAACTAACATGACAAGAGGAAAATTGCAACTTCATTACCAGAACAGTAAAAGGACACAAAATTAAAGCAGATAATGTTTACATTTTACACACTTTAAGATAAATATCTATTTTCAAAGGAAGGTGAACTTGTCTTGGTTTGGTACTTTGATTTTTCTCTCATAATGTTAGATCACAACCATATATCCCAAACCAGGATACTTTATGGTATAGGCAAAAAACAGATGCCAACTTATTTTCTAGCAAAAGGAGCCAAATAAATTAAGCCGTTTAAACAACTCTACACAGAAAAATTGATCAAACAAGAAGTAGCATGACTCAGCAATGCACTCAAATGGAAATGGTTGAACTCCCAATTTACCTTCAGAAGAGTTCACACAAAAAAAATATCAGCTACTGTTTTCAACACACACACACACAAATAACATGTATGCTCTTCTCATAATACTAAACATAATCTGTGCCATGAAAAGCTATATACCTGCAGCATTTGTCACAAAAAAATTTATCTTCGGCATTTAATGTCTCTGTTGAACTGAAGTTTTTCAAACAGCTTGTAATTGAACTGTTCTGTTCAATGTCGAGGCTCAGGTCAAAAAAGGTTTCATCCCTAGCAGTCACTGTTTCGCATTGTAGGCACCTTGTCTCATTGGTGAGTATTCCCTGCAGACAAATTTACGATAATTTTCACTGCTGGAGCAAGCAACATGAATAAATGAAAACATTAAATGGGCAGATCAAGGTCACCTGAAAGTTTTTATGAACCCAAGTAACTAAAGGCTCTTTCTTGGTGCCATTAACTGGACCAGCTATAGGCCCATTTGCAACCTTTTCAGAAGGCGGTAATGGATCTTGATCATCTTTTGCAGACTGGGCCTCTTTCTCCAAAATGTCGACAAGTTCATTCAACAAAAAGTTCAAGAATTCATGGGCATCCTACCAAAATGATAAAGTCACAATGATAGTACTGCTTTAAAATTACTTTCCCTAGAGAATAGGACAAATATGAAACATCATGCAACAAACAGTATATTGAGTCTAGTAGAGAAATAACATCACATTTGATAAATAAATAATGCCATGCTCTTGTAGAGAACTAAGATTAGGAAGGAGATGTCTATAAACAAATTGAGGCACACAACCTTGTTTGAACTTATCAAATTGCCATTATGCAGCCTAGCTGCCATATATAGATTTGAAATTATTACATTTCGCACAACCTATATACTAACCAATAGAAACATGAACATGTATCAATTCAACTACAGATCTTCATGTTTATCTACTTTTCTACAGAGGGAAAATATGTCTGGCCGTGATCATTTTAACAGGTCATCATCTTATGATATAGTCAAAAGAATTCCCAGTTCAACATGTTGCTTTCAAGTTTAACTATAACTCTAAAATCATTTTACTGTCAAGAATGACAAAGTGACTAGCAAGGGTAACCCAGATCTAACTAGTGATATATCTAGAGAACTATAATAAAGAGTAAAGAGATTACAGCATCCTTTACTAAGATTAACTAATCAGAAGCAACTAAAGAGGGACATTTACAAAATGAACACAGTATGCATGGCGTCTTCCTTAAATATAAAAGCCAAAAATCCTGTATGCACAAAATGACATTCCATGTTCTTACAGTCACATATATATCTCTAGATTAATCATCCTTTGACTTCTGGTTCATTCTTGACCGTCTAAACACATACCTGGTGCATATAGCTGCGGAAGAGTTCATTTTGTTTTTTCAACCTCTGTACAAATCTTTTGGGAGCAATCACACCAGTTTTCTTCTTTTGGGAACTTATCTACAGCAAAAGAATTGTATGTTAAGTGAAAATGAAGCAGACAAGTGCATTCAAGCAATTGTCCATTTCACAGGCACAGGGCTTATATACTGAAGCATCCAACAAAACACACCTAGACATGCATGCATGATGCAATCACATCTACCAAGTCCTTACATATCAATAGAAATGAACAAAATGTAGAGATAGACAAAAACATATTTACTATAGAATGTACCATAAATATATTGAAGCAAACCCTCTGCCAATCTCTCATATCTCAGAAGAAAAACAGCCAATGGCAATAAATGTTAAACTAGGGATACAAATTAAACATAGGTCATTTCTTAATCAACTTTACTAGATCTGCAGATAGACACAATGTTCTTTATAAGGAACAACTGAACGGATGCATGCAGCTCTCTAGGTCAAAACCGCATGTTTTCTCGATCAACCATGCTATATGTACACAAAAATTCAGTCACCATTCAGCCATCCGTATAGAATACATGTTGAAATATGAAAAATGTATTGAAATGTATAAAACAACACATGTAAATATACACATATTTGGTGGCTATTTTGGTGTGCAGGGAGCTTTTTTTTGTTCCTCAACATATAGACAAAAATAAGAAAAATCTTTATATGAATTCCTGGTGTTCAAGTTTGATTCTAACTACTAAGAATATGAATTATGAATTTCTTTATAGCATGACAGAGGGCCCCAGAAATAGTTGATGCTGATGGAGTATAAGGTTGTTATTGCAAATGATACTCAAGTAACCCCAACATGTGTTCCTTTCTTAAAATCAGTGAAAAGAATACAAATCCTCTGATGCTAAATCATGCTCAAGTCAATCAATATAGTGGTTTCATTCAAGAAAGACCAAGAATTTTCTACGCTCATTAAGTCATTACCTGTGAAAATAAGTCAGCTAGGCAAGTTAAAAGATTTTCCTCTGCATCCGCCATGCTTTTGTTATTTGCATAATAATCTAACAATTGTTCACGAAATGGGACACAGAAGTACAGTGCCTGTATAAAGGAGGTACACTTTATCAGCAAAGAACCTAAAGAAAATATTAGGAATCTAAATGGGAATTCTCAACAGATATTGAGTATCCAAACAACATTCTTTCAGGTTTAAAATAACTCTACACCAAGCCAAAAGTTCAGATAAACCAAGTGATCTCTGCCTGGCTATTCTGAAAGCCCTACGAGCTGACATTATGCTACTGTACCCTTTCAAATAGTCAGAACAGTTAATTAGCTTCGCTATTAAGCCACCGTACCTCGGATGCAGACAATTCAAATTGGCAAACCAAATAGCTACATTGGATATAATAAACATCAGAAAAAGAAACTTCGACAAATCAATTTTTCCGCATCCATAAAAGAGGACTGCTTAAATTCAACAAGTCCAAGGAACTAAGCTTGTATTTTGATAGTTTGTTAGTATTTGAAAAACCATTATAGTTAGTTAGATAGTCAGTTATATTCCTCAAATTCCAGACTGTGAAAACACCTTGTATATAAAGCATTTGCTTAATTAATGGAGAGTCACTTGAATTCTTCCCATCAATTCATAAATTTTACTTCCAAAGCTGTGATATATGACAAACCTCAAACATCTCCCTATCTCTCTTTCAATTAGATTCTCCGCATTTCCTTTTAAAAGTAATAACCTCTCCCAATGAACAAGTAAAAGTTTTAATCTTTTATGTCAATGCACATCTTTTTTGTTCGTTGGTAAAATTCAATCAAACTGAACCAAAAATAATACATTATCCTGGATCCGTTTCCCTTAATCGATAACCTCTCACAATCTATTATAACAATCTATATGCACTAATGAACATTGAAGAATCAAAATGTCTATAGATAACAAAGAAGCCTAAATCAACCTCCCTGGATAGAAAAAATCGTGCTTTTCATGTGTAAGATGGAATTCCAACGTGACAAACCAAAACACAGAGTAAAGGAACAAACAGAAGAAAATTAATCGGATTCATGACCTGCAAAACGCTGTTGCAGTAACAAGTGTTGCCGAAATTCTCGAGGCCGAAGTAACGTTCACCTTCAGGGAATTGGTCACCGAGAGCCTTCTCGAGCTTGGAACCCGCAGCACCCATCACCGCGTCAAACCGATCACTCTCACTTGGATCTTCTTGTTCGATTCAACTCACCAATCCATCAATGCCAAATGCCAATTTCTCTCTCTCTCTCTCTGGTTTTCAAATCTTTAGGGTTTGTCTGCAGAACCAAGCGGGACGGCGTCGTTTTGGCTACAGGAAGAAGAAGAATAATAATGAGAAGAAGCAGGTCAGAAAACAAGGGTTTCGTTCGAGGAAGCGAATGCACGCACATGGACTACCAAAAAATATTGAGCTAAAAATAGAGAAAATGCAGAGAACAACGTTGGC
>NC_029794.2:18483580-18490465 GCF_000816755.2 Arachis ipaensis | reverse complement strand
TTTATATGAAAATACAATTATTATTAATTAATTATAAGTTTAAATTATTTTATAACTTACAAAACATAAAAAAGGCAAAATTGAAAACTCAAGTGCAAATTTTAGGTAAAGTTTATAAAATTTTAGCCAAATTAATTAAATTATTTAATTGTTTTCGACTATCAACTTTATGTAAAATTGACTGTACCTGAGTTTTTACTTTAGAAAAATATTAATATTAAATAACATCTATTTGAAAAATTATAAGGCAAATGTTAATGCGACTTAGAAATACTTTTCGAACTCTTTTTTATGAACAACAAGATTAATGCCTAGAAAAATTGAAACTATACCGAGACAAACTCTTAGAAGAGTTGTGCCAATAGAATCAGCAAAAAAACATAATGAAACACGAGAGCACATTAAAATAAATGTGACAACCAAACTCTAGATTAAGCCCAAGTATAAGAATAAGTTTTGTATGATATTTCTTACTACTTTGTGTGAAGTTTCTTGAATTACAAGTTATTTAAGAAGAAGATAGAAAATAGAATTGAATTATAGAGAGAAGAGCAGGAATAAGTTAGTGAAATTATATTGAAAAATTTATGCGATAATTGTACATCAAATATTTAACTTTCACTCGCAAGTTAAACCTACATATAATAAGGCTGAGAGTTTGTACTAAGACTTCAAGGCATCAAAATAGAAAATTAACCACTACAACTATCTTTAAGACTCTCAAAATTTTCTATTACTTTCAGTTTCTGTTTTGGATTTTGTATATCCTTAACAACCCCCTTCAAACTCAAGACATCTAAGGATTGGATTCTGAGTTTGCTTCTAAATCGATCAAAGCTTGCAAAAAAGAGGGATGTAGTGAGGATGCCAACTAATTGTAAGGTTGAGGGGATATGTACTACAAACAATTGCTTCTTATTGACTTTATCTCTAGTAAAGTGAAGATTCACCACCTCAAAGTGTTTACTTCTACTACGTAGAACTAGGTTTGCAGCTAATAAACTGCACCGAGGTGGTCACAAAACACCGTTGGAGGAATTGGAGGGGGAATGTGCAATTCTTTTAGATGATTCTTAAGTCAACAACATTTGCTGATGTATTTTTCAAACGTCAAAATTCAGCCTCTGTGGAGAACTATTCACTGAAACTTGATTTTACTAAACCAAATTACTGGATTAGAGCCTAAGAACATGTAGTAGCTGCTTGTTGATCTTCGATCATCAAGGTTATTTGCCAAAGCAAGGATTCTGAAGTCAAGACTCTGTTAAATAAAGACCTTAAGAAATTGCACCTGAGAGATATGTTTGAATTCGCTTGACAGCTAGCCAATGTTGTTGAAGAGGTTTGTGTAACTGGTTCACATGATTTCGCTGCAAAAGTAATCTTCGGATGGGTTAAAGTAGCATATTAGAGGCCCTTTCCTATAGTGATAAAGAGTAGCATCTTCAAACAAATCTAAATCAGAAGAGGTTAGCTTTAATGTGGACAGCATAGGTGTTGGCATAGGTTTCAATTGTAGCATGCCAGCCCTATTAAGATGGTTCTTCACATATATTGAGAAATATGTAACTCAGAGTAAGGGAGCTCATTAATTTCTAAACCAAGATCTATGTAGAGTGCCTAAATCTTTCTAAGAGAATAAAGAATTAAGATTGAAAATTAATTGATTAACTTCCTAAGTATTACTTCATGTAATAACTACGTCATCAACATAGGCTAACATAAACACAATAGAGGAATGAGTAAATCTTGTGAACAAAGAAGGATCAGCTCAAGTAGGTTGAAAGCCAAATTGAGAGAGAGTAGTTTTGAGTTTGGTGTACCAAGTAAATGACACTATTTAGCTTACAAACAAGTGAAGAATTTGCTGATTTAAAGCCCCAAGGTTGTTACATGTACTCTATTTTAGTTAAGTCTCCATTTAGAAAGGCGTAGTTGAAGTCAAACTGACTTAAACACCACCGTTTTGATAGAGCAATCATGAGCAGTGTTGTAAGAATCGGACCAGATCGTTCGGTCGAAAAACTGGTGAATCAAACGCTCAACCGATCCAATCTAGTAATATGACCGTTTAAGGATTAAAATCGATGAGAATCTTTCAAAACCAATGAGAACCAATTAAAATCGGTCCAACCAAACCGTTCTAAAAAAATTTTAAAATTGTTGAAAATATAATTTGAACCTGGATCTGCCTGTTTTTGCATGCTTCCTTGTCACGAAACTATGTTATTTCTTATTATTTTATATGTTAATTATTAATTATATAATAAAAATATACAATAATTTTGTTAATATTATTTTAATTTTATATTCACTTATATTTAAATTAATTATATTTTTTATTATTCATATTATTAATATAAATATTATTAAAAATATATAAATAAAAATATCAAATATTTTTATTAATTACAATATAATTATTTTTTATGATTATATAATATTTATTAATATTATTTTTTAATAAATACATATAAACTGAATTATAACTTATTAAATATAATTTGTTAAAACTTGATTATTTTTAAAATATTAGTGAAGATATTTATTTTAAATTTTAATTTTAGACTTTTAATTATTTTAAATTTTTTATTTACGTAAGACCGATTTTAACGGTTTAATTAGTAATTTATCAATTAAACCAATAAACTAATAATTCACTAACCTGATTGGTTCATCACCAATTTGATTTTTACCACTATGATCGTGAGAACAAAGTTGGAGGTTTGATGATAGAAATAAAAATCTTATCAAAATCGACTCCACACTACTGATGACAGCCTTGGCCGCAAGTCTGGCCTCAGACTTCAAAACTGAATTGTCTGGAGCTCATTTTATAGCACAAACCCATCGACAACAAATGATTGTAGAGTTTGGAGGTGGTGTAGTGAGGGTCCAAGTGTTGTTTCTTAGAAGGGATGTATATTCTTCCTTCATGGCATCGATCCAATAAGGACATGTGAAAGCTTGTTTTGTGGAAGAAGGAACATTCTGTACAAAAGATCAAGTTCAGGAGAGACAGCAAGAAGAGCTTTAGGCTTGTGAATGCCAGCCTCGAATCTTGTTATCATGGGGTGTTGATTCAAGGTAACTGTTGTAGAATCATGTGAAGATGAATTCGTTCTTAGTAGCTAAATTTCTATTTCTAAAATTGGCATAGTGCCTAAAGGTTCATTAACAGAAAGTATAGGGGTAAGAAGGTCTATGAAGAATTTTATTGTCCTACAAAAAAGACTTAAAGATAGTAGAGAAAAATTCTGGCATTGTCAGTTTGCAAAGCTTTAAGAGAACAACCTATTTGTTTTTCAAAAAGGTTCTTAAATTAAACTAGAACTTGAAGGACTTGAGCTCTAGATTGCAGCAAATATAAGCATGTAAATCGAGTAAATGCATCTACAAAACTAATATAATATTTGTATGACCCCACACATTCACATATACTAATTCAAGAAGAGAGTGATATTTAGTAGTAGAATCAGAAAATGGTAATGTGTGCATTTTAGCAAGACAATAATCAACACAAAAGAAAGGTTCAATTTTATTGGAATTGGTAGGAACATTACCATATCGTATCACAGCTTTAACAATGGCATTTGATGGATAGCCCGACCTTTGATGCCAGATTTTATTAGAAGAAGTACAATGAGTGAGAGAAGCATGATAAGCAAAGATGTTTTTAGCAAATTTATGTAAAAAAAGGTCTTGAAACTAATAGAGGTCATTCCTAAAATATCCCTGTTAAAGGATCTCTTGGGTAACCTGTGATTTCACAAGACAATTAAAAGGGTGAAACTCAAAATAAACATTATTATCCAAACAAAATTAAGACACATTAATTAAATTCTTGGTGATCTTTGAAATATGAAACACATTTTTAAGAACAAAAGTGTTATTTGTATGAGAGTTTGTCAGAAATGTCATGTCAATTTTTGAAATTTAAAGACTTGTGAAATCGGCAACATATAGTTTATCAAGACCATTATAATTAGTAGAGGAGTAAAGATTTGATGGATCATTAGTTAAATGGTGTGAGGCACCTAAATTTGAAAACCATTATGCTTCTGAGATGGTGGATGGTGTGGTTAGGTATGAGGTTGGTTGGTGAAAAGAATTTGAAGAAGAATGAGCATTTGAAATTTATGAAGATGCAGAATTGAAAGTGTTTTAAGTCTTTCAACCTCCTCTATTAAATATTTCTCCTCTTCCTCTCCTACTAGCAAAATTTTCTCTACTAAAGGCATTTGAAACTTAACCAACTTGGGTTGGTCGAGTGGTCAGCTCACTCGTCTATTTAAGTACGTTTCGGGAGTTTGAATCCTATTTTGTGCATGCAGCAACCCATTGGCCAGTGGCAAACCCTTAAATAGAGTTCAAATCCGCGACGGATTAGTCCTTGTCAGGTTAGGGGATACCGTGGGCAACAAAAAAAACAAAGCATTTGGAACTTATGCAAATGATTGAGCAAGATTAACTTGAGCTGTAGTAGCAGAATTGCGCTTGAACTTGTCCAACATATCATCATGAGAGATGAGAAGAGCTTCTTCTTCTCCAATGGTATACATGTCAGATTTTAATTCTTCAATGAATTCATCACACAAAGCTTCTATATGATCATCAGTAGAGATTAGAGAACCAATAGCTACTAATGAGTCCACAATCTTCTTGATCTTGGCCAAATACTCAGAAGTAGAAAAATTCAATTTCTTGATGTTCTTGAGTGGAGGCTTGAACTGCTTGCACTTGATTTTAGTAGAAGCAGCAAAATGAGCTTGTAATTTCTCCCAATTTCAAAGGCTAACTTATGATGCACCATACTATTTCTAAAATAAATATCCATAGATTCTAAAAGCCATGAACCCAAATTGTAATCCTAAAGATTCTAATCTGTGTATGTTTTGAAAATTGTGCCTGCAACTCAATCAGCATGTGTTGCAAACTAAGGTGGTTGTGCAGCAAGTTGAATATGATCTTGGAAATTCTGACTAAGAATTACATAAAAGGCTTGTTGCTACCATGTAACAAAGTTATCTTTAGTCAGCTTATCTAAAATTGGGTAGAGAAGAGGTTTAGAGGTTGCAGATTGATCAGCAATGATAAACGCCATTGAAAAAGGTACCAAAGATCTCAAGCTTGTGATACCGTGTGAAGTTTCTTGAATTACAAATTATTAAGAAGAAGAAGAAGAAAGAAAACAAAAATGAACTATAGAAAACAAAGAAAGAATTTGAATAAGTAAAATTGTATTGAAAAGTTGATGTTATAATTGTACATCAAATACTTAATTTTCACTCATGAGCTAAACCTATATATAGTAAGACTGAGACTTTGTGCTAAGACTTCAAGACTTCAAAACAAAAACTTAATACAACTACTTTGTACTAAATAAAGAATAATTATTTAAATACTTTTGATATAGATCTCATTTAAGATAAACTCTTTCAATTTTATTTTTTTCTGTTTGGCAGATATTGTTTTAAAATTATTTTTAGGATTTCATTCCAAAAAATTAATATCAAACTCATTAGATATGATCTTTTGAACTTTTAAAAATTGTATCAGATTATTTTTTTTATGATTTTTTGAAGTAGTGAAATCATTAATAGATGTTGATATCGTAGAAAACATACTTTTTTCTTCTTGAACATAACAAAAGTCTAAAACCATTATGCTAAAATATCCGACCCAAAATCCAAGGCCATTATGTTAAATTTAAGATAAAAACGTACCTGCAGCTGAGACCTAACTCAATTGGTAAACTTATATACCTTTTAATATGTTGTATTTGAGTTCAAACTTTGGCAAATGCATAAAGTGTTGAATATGAATTCTTTAGTGTTGTGTGGATGAATGTATAGTATAAATGTGTTATAATATCTAGGATTAAGGATGGTCCAATCTATCTTAAAAAAAAAAAGATAAAAAAAAGTACCATAATAAATTTTAAAAGTTTATTTTTGTCAAATTGAACTAAGAAAAATATAATGACTGTTCGAATATCGCAGTTAAAACTGTGATGATGATGAATTTTTTTAAATTAATATTCATTTAAGTCACTAACTTATTATATGTGCAAATTATTTTTATAGTACTCAAAGTTATCAAAAAAGCCTAGTTTTTATTTCGCTAAAAGAGATTCAATATTACATGAATCCTCTAAATCAATTTCTGATACGTAAATCTCCTTTTTCTATATTTATATAAATCGTCCCAGTTAACTGAGCTTTACGTTAATTAGTAAAAGATGGCACCTTAGGACAATTTATACTTGAAATTCATTTTTAAGAAGCATATAATTCGTCCCACGATATTGAGCGTGCAAAGATGAATATAAATCATGCCAGGGTGTAGTATGTAACGCTTTAAAGCTCAAAACGCAAAGGTCTGGGATGATTCAAGTGTTATTGTAACCTACAAAAGTTTGGAATGATTTACTCGTTCCCATAAAGCTGAAAGGAGAGAGACAATTTATGCGAACTAGAGAATCACAATACTCATTTGCGATTTATTCTCATTGTATTGAATCCTCCATTTTCACTTTCACAGCACAGCTTGGCGAGAAGAAATTTGAAAGGAGAAAGAAGTGCATTCTCAGACACAACGAAAGGTGATGATGGCGGTGCAATGAGAGGCGGTGAGATAAATATAACTAATTTATTTGAAATTTTGTTTGATTCATTAAACCAAATTAATTATAACTAATTTATTATGATCGAGATAAATATTAAATTATTTAATAAATAATATATAAAGCAATGAAATAAATGAACTCAATTAATTCAAATTATTATCTTATTATTTTATATATCCCTTTTCTCCTTCTTTATTTTGTACTTCAGGTAAAATATTTGTAATTTTTTACTTTTGTTTTTTATCTTAATTTTGCTA
>NC_029794.2:18482624-18483557 GCF_000816755.2 Arachis ipaensis | reverse complement strand
TTTATTTTACTTTTACTTCTCATATATAGATTTATTATAATTCATCACAGGTTCTTTTTGAATTTAAGTGATTTTTTAGGTTATATTTTACCATTGATACTTTTATTTTGTTTAGTGTATTTTTTTAATCTGTGTTTAATATAATAATCTGTAAATATCTATTCTATTATGTAAAAATTAAATTTCTGCACTTAATGATAAAACTGTCGTAACATGTTTCTGATGGTGTTTTTTGATTTATTTTTTTAACTCATTAAATTCATTTTTATTATAATAAATTAATTATATCAACTAATTGATTTGGTTAATTTTTTAAATATCATACAATTTATTATAATTTTTATCAATCAATTAATTGTAATTCAAATTGAATGATATTTTGTTACGAAATTATTATTTTCTAATTTATGAGCAATACATATATTAATTATAATCGTAAATTAAGCTATTTTATATTAAATGACTTATATAATGGTCATCTCATTTATTATCATAAATGCTGAATTAAATAAGTCATTATTACTTTTGATTTAGAATTAAATGAGAATAAAACCAGAGATACTATTTTATTTGGTCTTTCGGGTTTCATGGGTGTGACACTCAAATATAAATAGTGACTTCCGGATTTTGGTCTCCAACACATCAAAGCCATCTCCGTAACTCTTTTTCCATAAAAAGAATTTCGATTCAACTCTATCAGGGATACAGAAGGTTTTCAAAGAACAAAGAAATGGTCTGAATTTGCACGAATTCCAAATGTTCGAACTTACGATGTTGTTTTAGTTCGTTGTCATTACGAGAATGACTCTAATCTATACGTGTCTAAGGACTAGAATAGATTAAATATTATTTAAGTAATTTATTTCTAATATTGGTATTTGATTAAATTAGTTTTAGAAGAAATTTAAATTGTTGACTCAATTTATATATTAC
>NC_029794.2:18478360-18482582 GCF_000816755.2 Arachis ipaensis | reverse complement strand
TAGGTCCAATTTATAAATATTTTTTGTTCATATTTTAAGTTTATTTGATAAGTAAATCCTTGCACGCGAACAAAGATAGTGCGATTTTATAGATTTATAAGTGCTAATAGCCTTTATATTTAATTTATTTTATAGTGTGATAATAACTAATATATTTATTGGTGGATTTAACTATTACTATATTATTTATGATCACATTTAGTATATATGTCTAATTTATTGAAAAAAGTAGATTATTAAAACCGATTAATAACTATTTTAGAGTTAATCTAATTAATACTAAATTAAAAAAAAATAATACATAACATATTACTTTTTTATTAATCAAATTATTATAATTCAAATTAATTTTAAAAAAATAATTTAAAATTATAATTTCAATCTTATCACGTGTATGTCACAGGTAATTATACTTGTTAAAAATACTAATAATGACTAATTGATGGTTATAAATCACAAAATTTGCTGCCCCTAGCACTCCTCTTTATAATGTATAATAGTTAGATATTACATTAATGATTGGTAATTGATGTGTAGTGTTTTATTTTTGCTAGAGATTGTTCATGATGAAATTAAGTTAGTTATTTGTTTTGGATATTGGTATTTTGTTCGGATTATAGGTTTAAAATTTTGTCATTGCATGAATATGATATATGTTAGAGTTGTTAAATTATGAATTTGACGTTTAATATTAGAGATAATAATGAAGGCTTTTTCGCTTTCTTTGTTAGAGGTTGTTCATGATGAACTTAAATTAGTTATTTGTTTTGGATCAAAGATTGGTATTTTGGTTGGATCATAGGTTTAGAATTTTGTGATTACATGAATATGATATATGTTAGAGTTATGTTATGAATCTCACGTTAAATATCAAGGATAATAACAAAGGCTTCTAATTGAGTTATTGTATATTAATAATTTAGTTTATAGATTTTTCTTAATTTATGTTATTATATGTTATTTGTTTCTATTATGAATTGTTTTTCTTGATGTGTAAGGAGCATTATTTTTCTTGATGTGTAAGGAGTGTTTGTAGGCAACAAAAATGATAATGGATGATCGTATTGTGCCTTATTTAGAGAGTGTTGGGTTATATCATGTTACCAGCTAAATGATTATTGGTTTAAATTTGATGAGATGCTAATTAATGCATTTGTGGAGCCATGGCGATCCGAAACACATTCGTTTCACATGTCTTTTGGGCAGTGCATGATATCTTTACAGGATATGGCATATCAGTTTAACCTCCCTATAGATGGACATGCAGTTAGTGGATGTCTGAGTAACTTTGAACAGTTGATAGAAAGGGAAAGCCAGCATGAGTATGATTCCAAGATTTATTTGGTGAGCAGCCACTCGATGAATGCATTGATGAGTTCATAGTATCATATGCCTAGTTCCAGAACAAGTTCAAGGTCATGCCCCCTAATGCAATAGAAGATACTGTGTGGGTTTATGCACGGGGTTACATTATGACGTTGTTGCCTATGATACTTTTCAGGGACAAGTCTAGTGCTAGAGTTCATCTAAGGTGGTTGCCTTATGTTGCTGACCTTGACGGTTTTAGAAAATATAGTTGCGAATCAGCCACTTTGTCCTGATTGTACAGGTATTTATGAAGGATTGCTAACCGGAATGTGAAGAACTTACTTGGACTACTAACATTACTATAACCTTGAATTTTTTTTTGCGCTTCCTTACGTTCCGCCCTAGAGGGTTTGACACGATTCTTTGGCCGCTTGCATCAAGGTGGGTAGTTTTTAAGAATGAGATTCATTTTGCAATAGTTTATTGTATTTTATTTCCTAAGTCTAATGGTTATCATCATGTATCTTTCAGGTGGGATAGGTTCCAGCCCTCGTCAGATGAGAAGGGTCCTAGAGTCATTACTACATGGTATAAACTCGACAAGTTGACTATAGATGATGTAAGTTTGAAATTCTATATCTGGTTCCAACCATAATTTATAGTTTTTATTTTTCTTGATCATACTTGCATGTCTTTATTTACTTTTATGCTAATTTTCATTAATTGTGAGATTGTAGTTCATTTGTTACTCTTGAGCTATGTTGCAATTCTTTCGTCTTGTATTTTCTTTTGATATGCATGGTACTTTTGAGTTAAATTCAACTTGAGTTGTATGCGTAAATAAAGAAAACAACTAGAAAACCACATAATTACTAAGTAAAATAACATGGAAAAACCATGAAGTCACTAACAACATAAATAACGTCATTGATAAAGAAAAGTTACATAACACAAAAAGTGCAACATGAAAATAGGAATACAAACGATGCAAATTGCTAGAGCATAACAGAAATATGAAAGGAAACTAACAAATGAAACTAACAAACGAAACTAACATGAAAATAATACACCAAACTAAGTCTACACATCGCTCCCTTTGTGAGAACCCAAAGCACCCTGTCACTGAGGATGCTGTCTCCTTGTGTGACTAGGAAGCCTGCACAAACCACATCATTTTGAGCAATCTTGGTTAGCATCATCCATGCTATTTATTATAGATGACCAACTGAAGCTCGCATCATGCCTAGATCAGGGATAACCTGAGGACTCTCGTACGGGAGCAACAAATCATCATGGATCTGTTGAGAAAAAACCCATCTTGTAAACATTGAACATAGTATTGACCTGATACACGCCATCAACATAAATCCTCTATTCCAGTTTACAATATGAACAGGCTGCAAGCACGTGACGACATGCATAATGAAGGGCTTAAAAGTAACCACAGTCACAAATTTGCCCCGATAGTGAAACACAACAATTACTAAAAGCAATTCTACCCTTCTCGGTGTAATCTCATCCACAAAAAATTCATAGCTACCTCTATTATATAGATCCACTTGTACATTTCTTGAGGCCTGTAGGCTCTTCTCAATTGCCTTAACTAATGTGTGACAAAATTCTTGTCCAGTTCCGAGTTGCAACTCTACTTCCTTTTCTTTTCTCACAAAAGCTTAGCCAAATGCCCATATACTGACTTCACTAGTGATGCCATTGGTAGGTTATGTGTACCTTTCAAGACGACACTAAGACATTCAATATATTTGTTGTCATATGACCATATCTTCAACCGCCATACCAATGTTGGGTCCACAATTCTAGGCCAATTCTATTGCATCAATCAATCATTGCCGGATCCTCCTGCTTCAAGATATCCGCATGGATTATGCTACCGTGCTAAAAGTATTTTTTTTCAGTACATGCTGAAATGAGGTAGCATGAAGGAGGTTTTGACGCGTTGTGTGCTTGTAGCTATAGTGGGCGACAACGATTGATGCATAGTAGTTGGAAGACAATAATCTATCATGTTTGTTTAGGTAATTTAATCCATGAAATAGGCTTAGTTAAGAGCATTAAAACTAGGGGTGTGCATGGGTCGGGTGAAACCGGGTTTGATGTGACCCAGACCCGACCCGAAATATATACCGGGCCTATTTGTTAGACCCGAACTCGACCCTAGACCCGATGAAACCTATACACTTTTGGGCCACGATTATACCGGGTAAAAACCGGGTGAAAACCGGGCCGTTAACATTATATTACCTTGATACCTTCTTGTAAGTTAGCATGTAAAAATATCCAAATTTTCAAGACTCCAATCATTATTTGACATGGTAAAATTCACTTAGAAAAATATAA
The DNA here is from genome assembly GCF_000816755.2 of Arachis ipaensis. NCBI lineage: Eukaryota > Viridiplantae > Streptophyta > Magnoliopsida > Fabales > Fabaceae > Arachis > Arachis ipaensis. The sequence goes on along the minus strand of NC_029794.2, from coordinate 18,478,916 downwards.
TAAGAACCAACTCTTCTCTAAAATTAAAGCATAACCATAATCAATACTAATATTGCCTAATAACACCAAATATTTAAATCAATACAAATAACACAAGATTATGCATTAGTCTAAAGTCTTATGCATTTTAAACATAAAATATTAACTTATAGTCTTATATATAATGACTAATAACACAAAATATTAAGGTTTACAACACTTAAATTTCACATAATAATAGTCATCATCCATCACTAATAACACAAAATATTAATTATCTATGATGACCGGGCCATCGGGCCGATTTCGGATGACCCGAGCTATGGCCCGGACCCGACCCGAAATAATGACCGGGTCTATTTTTGAGACCCATACCCGGCCCTAAACTCGATGAAATCACACCAAATTAGCCTCTAAAGTGTTCGGGACCGGCCCTAGACCCATCATCCATCACTAATATGAAAGAGCACGCTATTTAGATTATGCAATACATAGTTTGAAAAAAAAATTGTACTATGAAAATTTTGTTATAATAATAATAATAACAAAAAATAATGATATAAAGAATAAAAGTAAA
>NC_029794.2:18469722-18478090 GCF_000816755.2 Arachis ipaensis | reverse complement strand
TTCTTAACAAACTAACTTTACTCATTGATTTGAATTATATATATTTAAATTTATATTTAAAAATTTCATATTTTTTAAACTGTTTTGATTACTTGAAAGATCAAATTAATTGAAAAAATAAAAATATACCAATATGATTGTAAAAGTATCAAAATATATCAAACTAGCCTGCAGAACACTCAATTCATCTATTTATTCAGCGAACTGGATGGTTGACGAGAGGTTTTACTAATCACTACATGAAGTAACATAGTTTCCTTTTAGTCGACCAAAATGCATGAAATGTAAAAAGATAATTCTAATTTCATAAATAATGTGTTTTTATTCTGTTTTTCAAAATAATATTCTTTTTTATATGTATCAGAAAAAAAATCAAACTATTCTTTCATATTAATGCTAAATCATAAACCCTAAATCATAAATCTTAAATCCTACACTCTAAATCTTACACTCTAAATATAAACCCTAAACCCTAATCCATAATCCACAAATCATAAATCCTATAACCTAAACCTTCAATCCTAAATCATAAATGCTAAACCCTAACTCCTAAATCCTACACTATAAACTTTAAATTCTACCCTAACCCAAAATCCGTAAACCATAAACCTTAAACTATATACCCTAAAACTTAAATCTGAAATCCTAAACCCTCAATTCTAAACCATAAACTCTAAATCTTAACTCCTAAATCCTCAACTATAAATCCTAAGCACTAAACTTTAAACTCTAACTCCTAAATCTTAAACCCTAAACCCTAAAACGTAAACTTAAAACCCTAATCCTACATCTATATCCTAATCATAAATCTAAAATCCTAATCATAAACCTAATACATATACAACAAATCCTAAATCTTTAACCATAAATCCTACTAAATTTTATATCCTAAATCATAAATCCTAATTCCTAAATCCCTCTCACTGAATCAACTTAAACTTTCATAATTAATTGAGGGGTTAAGTACTTTTTTCGTTCCTAACGTCTTGGGTGAAAATCAAAATCGTTCCTGACTTTTTTCCTTATTAAAATCATCCTCAATATTACAAAACGTTATAAAATTGTCTTTTTCTAATTTAATTTTATTTTTTTGACCAAATTACCCTTAAAATTAATAAAAATAATATTAAAAAACAAAAATAAACCCCCCAAACCCCCACCCCGTCCGTATCTCTTTCCTTTCTTCCCTCTCATCCCAGGGGCGGAGCTAGGCTAACTATTTAGGGGGGATGGTGATGATTGGATTTTTGATGGTATAGAATTTCACAAATGAATTCTCGTTGCAAGTATAGTTTCTAAACCAACAATAATCCTTTCATACCTTTCCAAGATTTGTTTTTCTTCTAACAATCAACATTTATTTCATGCATGCATACAAGTATCATGAGGTCTTTTCATTGGTTGTAATGGGGCTAGGGTCAAGGTAGGATGCATATTTGGTCAAGTGAGCTTGAAATTTGAATCTTTGATAAGCTTAAACTTCCCACCTAACCTATGACATCCTATACAATTAAGTTCTAATCTAGCTACCCATTCTTCACTTTTTCACATACTCATGCATTTTCTTTTCATTTCACAGCACTTATGCATTGATCTTATTGAGCTTCACTTTGGGGCATTTTGTCCCCTTTTTATTATTTTTATTCTTTTTTTCTTTCTTTTTCTATTTTTTTTTCTTTTCCATATTGTTTTTCTTTTTCACTTTTATTTCTTTTTCTTTTGTTTTTCTTATTTTTTTTCTTTTTATATACAAGAACCTCAATGCATAAGGTTTTACATTTGATCAATGCATGAGTATGTACCCAATTCCCAATATTTTCAATAACAATACAAAATACCCTTTTATTCACCCAATGTCCCAAGGTTCCCACACTTGAATGATACTCACACACACTAGCCTAAGCTAATTAAAGATCCAAATTAAGGGACAATTATTGTTTTTCACTTTAAGGCTTGTAATGTGCTAAAATAAGAATAAGTGGGTTAAGCGTAGGCTCAAATTTGGCTAACAAAGGAAGATAGAAGGTAAGGCCATTTTGGTAAGTGAGCTAATGAAATGATGGCCTCAATCATATAAATGCATGAATACACAAAATAATGGACATAAAAAATCAAACAAATCAAGGATTACAATCATGGAAAGAGAATAATGCACACAAGAAGGAAAAATAAGTGGTTATAAGATGTAACCACACCGTTAGGCTCAAATCTCACAAGCTTGTGTTCTTAGCTCAAAACATGTTCCACAATATATATAATTCAAGCAAGTTCTATGAAATGTTGGATGGGGGGTAGGAGAAAGGAGAAGGAAAGAAATAGAAAGAGGAGCAGAAAAGAAATGTGGTGAAGGAAGGAAATCCGCGTGTACGCGCGCATGCCGCGCGCGCGCGGATGGCTTATTTCGAGAGTGACGCGTACGCGTCATGTGCACGCGCGCAAATAGGTTTGTGCCAAAGGCACAATGTTGGCGCGGCGCAGGCACAACTCTCTGGAAAATGTATGGAGGTTGGAACTACTCAATCCACGCGTACGCACGCATGGCGCGCGCGCGTAGATGGTCGAAAATGCTGGAAGTGCGCGTACGCGCCATGTACGCGTACGCGTGGATGGTGCTCTGTTTTTCAAAAATTTTTTTCTATGTTTTTGCACCAATCCAAGCATTCCAAACCTCCAAACAGCTACCAAAACACCACAAAACCTTATTTAACATACTTAAACTACCAAACATACTCAACTAACTAAACAAAACATGAAATTAAACTAATTCTACCAATATATACAAAAGAGAAAATGAAAGGATTTTACCATGGTGGGTTGTCTCCCACCTAGCACTTTTGTTTATTGTCCTTAAGTTGGACTTATGGGGAGCTCCTCATCAAGGTGGCTTGTGCTTGTATTCATCTTGGAACTCCCACCAATGCTTGGTTCTCCATTGTGCCCCAAGATGCTTCATGGATTGAGCCAAGTCTTGATGGAGTTCTTCACAAGCTTGGGGCTCCCAAAGTTGATCCTCTTCTTGTAATCCGGGATCCCACACTTTGTTTTCACACCCGTCTTGAGGTTGATCATCATTATAAGTCCAACCGGGTGGTAAGTAAGGTGAATTCTCTATATAGTGGCCAACAATCCTCCTAGACCCATCTATTTGAGCACTATTCCCACCTTTGTATTCAACTCTTGAAGTATCAACCAAAATGAGCCTTGATTTGCAACGCCAACCACGAAACATCTTTCGCTTACGCTTCATCCCACAAAGCATTCTAAGTTGACCATCCGTTTCAAGCAAGCCATACTAAAGTGGGACAATAAAGCTAATAGAATTGAATTTTACCCACTCAAGTGAAGGGGTAGATGACAACCTAGGCAAAGATGCTTCCAAAGATCTTGACAAAGCATAACCAAAAGGTTATGTTGAGGGTATGGCTCATGGGCATATGGTGGTGGTTCTTGAAAGTCACAAGGAGATTCACCATAGCCATTGGATTGGTATGCATCATAGAATGGCTCTTCTTCATAGTGCATTGGTGGAGGTTGTTGCCATGGGGATTGATCATATGCATATGACTCCTCCCACCTTTGGTTGTCCCATCCTTGATACACCTCTTCATTGTAGCTCCCATCACCTACAACATAGTTGTAATCACACTCATAGCCAAAATGAGAATTCATGGTGAAAAGATAAAATAAAAACAAAAGCTAATAGGAAACAAAAGAAACAAAATTCTACAACTAGCAAATAAAGCAAAAAGCAAGATATTAACACTATTCACATATATACAATAACCAATAACATAACACCATTGCAAATCCCCGGCAACGGCGCCATTTTGATGATTGGATTTTTGATGGTATAGAATTTCACAAATGAATTCTCGTTGCAAGTATAGTTTCTAAACCAACAATAATCCTTTCATACAAAAATTTGTTTGTCACAAGTAACAAACCCCTAAATTCTATAAACCGAAGTATTTAAATCTCGGGTCGTTCTCCCTAGGAATTACAATGAAGTGTCTTGTTATTGGTTATGGATTGTATTTTGGGGTTTTGGGATAAGAGACATGAAATGTAAATGACAATGAAAATAAACTAACAACTAAAAAGGCTCTTGGTAAGGTGTAAGAACTAGAAGTCCTATCCTAGTTATCCTTCTCAATTGTGATGAGAATTGTTCATTGCTACCACTTAGTTAACCCTTACTAATTAAAGGAAAGTCAAGTGGATGAATTGACTTGAGCCACAAGTCCTAGCCAACTCCCAAGGAAAGACTAGCTTTAGTGCACTCCAAACCAATTAGCAATCTCTCCAATTATCAATCAACAAAGGAATTAGATAACTCAAGTATCACTAATTACTCTACCTAGGCCAAGAGGAACAAAATCTACACTATATCTAGAAGAAGCATTTCAACAAACACATAGAGTGCAATAGAAGTAAACATTATTAATTGCAAGAATTAAAGGAATCTATAACTACAAAGGCAAGAGATCAACAATAGAAAAGCAAAGAAGAACAATTATTATGAATTACCTCTTATTGAATTGAAAGAAAATGGAAGGAACAATAGTAGATCTACAACAAAATATAAGAACAACATAAAGGAAATTACAACTAAAGAATGGAAGAAGAATGAATGTAACAACAAAGAATTGAGAGATAGAAGTGGAAGAAAGCAAAGATTAAAACCTAGATCTAAGATTATTGAACTAAACCTAATCCTAATTCTAGAGAGAAGTGAGAGCTTCTCTCTCTAGAAACTAACTCTCACTACTAAACTAAGCTAAAACTAAATATACAAAACCATGCTATTTCTTGAATAAATATGGGTAAAAGGTGATAAAATCCCCAAAAATCAATACAAAACAAACCGTCAAATTGGGGTTTGTCAGACGGTGTTTAATAATTTACTAAAAATATTTTATATTACTATTTCTATTGATAAAATTAAAAAAAAAATATATATATAATATCAATCAAAGTAAGACAATAATATATAAAAATTACCACTTACAGTTTTGTATCATGAAAAGGCTATTCGACATTTTTTTCTATTTTTAAAATCATCTATAATTGAATTTGTGATGAAAATAACTGCTAATTCTTTTTCTATATAGATGACCAAATTGTCTGCAAGAAATTCATCAGCCATCTTACTTCGGAGTCTTGTCTTAACAATTTTCATTGCTAAAAAAGCTCTTTCTGTTGTTGTTGTAGACACTGATAGAGTCAAAACAAGACGTATTAATCTATCAACCATGTGATAAGTTCTTGACTTTCCCGTTTCTTGCAACTTGTTGTACAATTCAGAAAGTGTACCAATACCTTTCAAATGATTTGGTATATCATGCTGATAATGTTACAACTGAGACTTCAAAATATTTAGCTCATTAGAAGGAAAGTCAAGGGGATAAAACTTCTCTGCTAACTTGCTAATTTCTTCAATATTAAATGATTTGAAATTGTCCTTAGGATCCAAAGCACAACTCAAAGTCAAAAGCTCTATTGTTTGCTCATTAAATCTACTATTCAACTCTTGTATTTGAGAGTCAATTGTTGCCAAGAATATATCTATTCGATAATGATGCTCAACTGTCACACTTGGTTGACGAGATCGACCTCTTCCAAAAATATATTGTGCACTCAAGGAACCATCACAACTTAGCCAATGATCTTGGGAGAAGTTTCGTAGGTGCCTTGAATTTTTAGGACTCAACTTAACCACTCTGGTTCATGTCTTCATGATTATATGTATTCAATGATATAATCTTTTCTATGCATATTTCTGTTCTTGCATTTTAGATACAAATTCTCAAGTAAAAGAAAAAAGGGAGGAAATAAACACTGCCTTTAATTGTAGATTTACAATTGGTCTAGCCTTTTGTCGTGGCTTAAATGGGTAAGGAAGGATTTAACCAAACAATAGTTAAAAATTGACAGTAATTAAAGGAAAACGAGACAATCTTTTATATCGGGAAAAAAATCTATGAGCACTATATTATAGCGTCGACTAAGCATTGCAACTAATTGACTACATATTATTTCCTAGCAAATTAGTGACTATTTCATAATTTTAATTTTTCATTTCAAATAGCTTTGATTTAGCGACAACATTCCTACAAATTTGATTAAGGATTTTCAAAGATTAGCTATAAATTTGTTATAAAATGTGGCAGATTTGCGATCATATTAGTGGACAACTTGCGATGAGTTAGGTTCGGAAAAAATTTTCGCTAATTAGCGTCAACTAAGCATTTTATTTCGTCTATGAAGTTAGCTTGTATTTAGCGATGACTCTATCACAGTAGAGTTTGTCGCTAATTAGCGACTACTGTTTAGTCTATTTCTTCTATAGAATTAGCTTTTACTTTAGTGATGGATTTGTGACTATCTAATCGGTAGCTAAAAAACTTTTCGATGAATTAGCGACTGTTGTGTTTGCCTCACTGATTTGCGACTTGTAATTAGCGAGGAAAGCATTAGTTGCTAGGCGGTAGCTAATCTGTTACAAATTATATTTTGCGTCAGATTAGCGATGATTTTACGACTCTTTTTGTGGTAGCTAATCGGCCATATTCTTGTAGTGCATCCACCATCTCTTAATTGTTGAAGAAGTAACTTTGATGTAGAAACAATATGCATTGCATTAAGAATATCTTGAGATTGTTGTTGCAGTGCTTGGCAAAGAACATTAGTGATTCCCATAATCTCTTTCATCAAGTGCAAAGTGAAAACAAATTCAAATGACAATAATATTTTACTAACACCATAAGCCTCACCTCTTTGTGCATAAGTTGTCCCGTCTTCAATGATATTATTGAGAACAATATTGGTAGCAGTAAACATTTTTACCAAACTGCAAATAGAATTAAAGTGAGAGCTCCATCGAGTATCCCCAGCTCTTTGTAAAGTGCTTATTTGATTCGCACCTTTGCCTGTTTCTAATTTATTTTGAGCAACCAAGTTTGCATTTTCAATTGCTTGAGCTTCTTGTAATTGATCATGTCTTTTTGAAGAAGCACTAACAATAGTGATAATAGAGTTTAATTGAGTAAAAAATTCATGAATTTGAAGTACCTCTCTTGAAGCTGTCACCAATGCTAATTGTAACCTATGAGCAAAACAATATACATAGTATGCTTGTGAAGAATTTTTAAGAAACAAAGCTTGCAAACCATTCCACTCACCCCGCATGTTGCTAGCACCATCATACCCTTGACCCCTAATATTTTCAACTTGGAGATTATAATGAGAAAGGACAGAAATCAATTCTTTCTTTAAAGTTGTTGCACAAGTATCAGTGACATGCACAAGATCAAAGAATCTCTCTTTAACAAAACCATCTAGAGTAACAAATCTCAAAACAATGGCCATTTGCTCCTTTTTAGATTCATCTCTAGCTTCATCAACAATAATACAAAATTTGGCATCTCCAATCTCTTCTCTAATTGAATTTCTCACCTTAGTAACAAGAATATGTAGAATTTCTTTTTGGACATCATTTGAAGTATACTTAGCATTTTTTGGAGCATTTTCCAAAACATTCTTTTTCACTCTTTCATTGTAAGATCCCAAAAATTTCAACATTTCCAAAAAGTTACCTCTGCTGCTTGAACTTTGGCTTTCATCATGTCTTCTGTATGCGTAACCTTGAAATGTCAACCATCTAATGCAATCTATAGATGCTCCTAGTCGAATTCGATTCTTTTCAATCTCTTCTGATGTTTGCTTATGAAGAAGTCTATCGATATGTTGTGATTGTTTTATTAAATCATCACATGATTTCAGCGCCTTATGATGAAATGAGTTGGGACCTTTGCTAATGTGATTCAAAAGAGCACATTCTTTTCCACTATTTACTTTCTTCCAATTCCTAAAACCATTCTCAATAAAAGCATTTGAACCCATATTGATTGAAGGTTCCTTAGCAAAAAGAAAGCATGGAAAACAATATATAGCATCATCTTCTATAGAATATTCTAACCAAGATGGGAACAATTTAAACCATGAAGCTTGAAAGCGACGATGACTTTTATCACCAGAAAATAGATAATTATCAAGAATTGGTTGATTTGGCCCAACTTTAATATAAGCCCGACGGATTTCATCTCTTTTATTTGGAGGAAACTTCCAAATCATTGGTCGCATTCCAGGATCTCTTTCCAAACGAAAAACATCCAGTTGATTTGGAAGAAGTCGTGGATGTTTTGAGCTATTCAATGGAGAACTTGAAGTAATGAAATTTGATGACCCCTCAAGTATTGGAGTAGTAATAGTAGAAGCATCTTCATTCTCTTGATCTTTTCTTTTTAAAAATGTATCAATAGTTTTGAACTTACTCATAATTCAAATGGCCAAATAAGTTCCTATAATT
>NC_029794.2:18450065-18469544 GCF_000816755.2 Arachis ipaensis | reverse complement strand
AAAAAGATAAAGAAGAAGAAGAAGAATAGGAAAAATTGTTACCTGAAATTTTAGAAAGTGAAGGCGCCAAGGCGGGAAGGGGGAGACTGGTTGTATGAACAAAATGGGAGGATTGAGGAGAGGTTGGGAAATAAAAAAAGGGGATAGGGAATGGGCTATTGGGCTGGATTTTTTGTATGAATTAAAAGGGGGGCTGGGAAAGTTATGGAACAAAAAAAAAGGGGGGCTGGGAAAGTTATGGAACAAAAAGAGAGGGGGGCTGATAAATAAAAAAAAGGAGGGATTAGACTAATATTTTTTAAGAGAAATTCTTCACATACAAGCATTTTTTATACAAGTCTTTACAAGTCATTATATTAACGCGCTTGAACCGTTACTGCACGTTCTTATTCCTCTTCCTCTTCTTCTTCTTTTCTTTCGTTTCTTGCTTTCTATTTCTCCTTCTTCAACCATTACTGCACAATTTCACTGCACCTTCTTCTTCTTCTTGCTGCACATTCTTCTTCCTCTTCCTCTTCCTCTTCTTCTCCTTCTTCATTTACGTGCTTTTCTCTCTGTTTTCTTTCTTTGTTATTCTCGATTTCCATTATTTTTTGATATCAAGCTCTGAAATCGTTTTTGAAGAAGAAGAAGCAGCAGAAGATGAGGAGGAGAAAGAGAAAGAGTTCTGAATTATGCATAAGATGTACTTCAACGAATTTTTGGTGTATTTCTTAAATCCTTTGGGTGTAGTTTTGTAATCTTTTGGGTGTATTTCTGTAATCCTTTGGGTGTATTTCTATAATCGTTGTACTTCAACGAATTTTGGGTGTATTTCTTAAATCCTTTGGGTGTATTTTTGTAATCCTTTGGGTGTATTTCTATAATCGTTTGGGTAAATTTCTGTAACCGTTTGGGTGTATTTCTGTAACCTTTTGGGTGTATTTCTGTAATCGTTTGGGTGTATTTCTGTAATCGTTTGGTGTATTTTTGAAGTTCCATTATCTTCAAAACGATTTCAAAACTTGATTTCAGAAACCATGAAAATCGAAAAAAACGAAGCAAGAATACCAGTAATAAACGCAAGTAAAACAACTAATAAAAAGGCAAAGAGAATAACGAAGAAATACATGGAGGAAGAGGAAGAGAAAGAGGAATATGAAGAAGAAGAAGAGTCGTTCATAATACACAGTGAGTGTAGCGCTTTGGAAACTGAATAACGCATTAAAAGACCCATATGTGTAGTAACTTGTAAAACGTGTAAGTCAAAAAGACTTGTATGTGTAGCAGGCCTCTTTTTTTAAATAAAAATTAAAATTTGGGGGGGGGGGCATTGCCCCCCTTTAGTTGTATGTACCTGCGCCCCTGTCCCATCCCCTTCTTCCTGCCCTTCCTCCTACCCCTTTCTTCGGAACCCCCCTCCCAACCACAACCCCAATTTTTCTTCTCTCTCTTTCTGCCACTGTACCATCTCTACCCCCGCTTCCTTCTCCACCCTCTTCTCCCTCTCCATCACCAACCTCAACCCTTCCTCCATTGATGTTGGCCTCACCTTCCTCATCTCCCACGACGACTACTTTCTCGATGATCCTGACCTCTCCTTAACCATCAACGACAACCATGTCGGCATCGACCTCAACGGCATCATTTCAGCTCTGGCCACCGCCATCACATCATTCTCCATCACTGTCGTTCCTATCCTCAGCCACAGCTGCGACAGCGCCAGCAGCAGTAGCTTCCCGCACTATCGTTTCTCCTCTTTTCTTCAACCGCGACGGCGACGGACGACAGCAATACCACCCCTCTTCTATGAGTTTTTCTTTTCTCTCTTCTCTCTTTTCTGCGTTCTTCTTTCTTGAATTTTCTGTCTTAAATTTGAATTGGTGTTATTGTTGTTGATGGATTTTTGAATCTAATATATTGTTGTTGTTGATTCTGTGTTAGCTTTGCTTGGATTTTTTAAAATTAAAAAAAATAGTTATTGCTGTTGAAGATTTGGGTGGAATCTGAATATATTGTTGTTGATGCTGCATTATTTTGTGTTAGTTTTGTTTGATTTTTTTTAAATTAAAAAAAAGTTATTGCTGTTGAATATTTGGGTGGAATCTGAATATATTACCACCCCTCTTCTCTGAGTTCCCCTTCTTCCCCTTCTCTCTTTTTTGTATTCTTCTCTCTTGAATTTTCTGTGTTGAATTTGAATTGGTGTTATTGTTATTGATGGATTTTTTAATCTAAATATATTGTTGTTGTTGATTCTGTGTTAGCTTTGCTTGGATTTTTTAAAATTAAAAAAAATAGTTATTGCTGTTGAAGATTTGGGTGGAATCTGAATATATTGTTGTTGATGCTGCATTATTTTGTGTTAGTTTTGTTTGATTTTTTTTAAATTAAAAAAAAGTTATTGCTGTTGAATATTTGGGTGGAATCTGAATATATTATTGTTGATGCTGCGTTAAATTTGTTTAATTTTTGAAATTAAAAAAAATAATTGTTGTTGTTGAAGATTTGGATGGAGAGAATGGAGCAGGGATGAGGGAGGAGCCGAGGAGGTAAATAGAGGAGAGTAAAAGGAAGAGATGATGTTAAAGGGTAATTTAGTCCAAAAATTTGAAAAATGATGATTTTAAAATGTTCTCTAACGTTGAGGATGATTTTAATAAAAAAAAAGTCAAGAATAATTTTGATTTTCACCTAAAACGTTAAGAACGAAAAAAGTACTTAACCCTTAATTGAATACTTCCAAACCAATTTATACTTTTATGTCAATTTGCATTAAACTTCCAATATCTCTTTTATCTCAAATTGTTACACCGTTGTTTAGTCTTTGTAGCATATTATTATCTAGACTTTATAATTTACAATTTATGCTTTAGAGTTTGCTTCAACACTTTCAAACCAACTAATACTTTTATATCAATTGCATTTAACTTTCCATGTCACTTTTATTTCAGATGAACTAATATTTTTTTCAATTCTCTAGTGTACACCCGAACAACAAACCCTCAATTAAAATTATAATCTCACCTATTAACATTCGAAACAATAATGAACCTTCTCAAAAATATCATACAAACTCTAATTGAAGAAATTTGTGCAAGATCAATTCTTCATTGTCAGATGATAGAACTGTTGTTATTTCTTGAAGTTTTTTTTTTTTGTCAACGGCGTTCATTCCTCTTATTCATCACAACATGGATTAACGATTTTTTTTTTGATATTATAACGGGACTAAAGCGCCTAGAAAAGAGAAAGCTAACAACAAGGGAATGAAAGCAAATATGCCTAGCCCAGCCAATAATGGGTCTATTACTTATTTTTCGTATGACCAAACATGTTCCTCATTTAGCAAGCTAGGAAAGACCTGGTAATTGACCCAAATCCCACTTTGGGAACCAACCATCAACTTATCAAAAAAAAAAAAATACGCAGTTGATGAGCGGATATTTTATACGCTTTTTGGCATCATTTTCATATAGTTTTCATTATGTTTTGTTTAACTTTTATTAAGTTTTCATAGGTTTTAGTGCAAAATTCACATTTTTTAATTTTACTTTAAGTTTGTGTATTTTATGGTGATTTCGGGTATTTTTTGGCTGAAATTGAGGAGCTTAAGCAGAAGTTTGATTCAGAAGCAGAGAAAGGACTGCAGATGCTATCAGGATCTGACCTCCGTACACTCGAAGGAGCTTTTCTAGCGCTACAGAAGCCCAAATGGTGCGCTCTCAACGGCTATGAAAAGCTAACATCTATGATTTTCCAGAAATATATAATAGTTTATACTTTGCTTTGGAAATGAAGGCCTAAAACTGGCATTCAACGCCAGCCACCAGCCCTATTCCTGACGTCCAGCACCCACAGGGGAGCAGCTGGCGTCCAACGCCCAAAAGGGAGCCCATGGGTGGCATTCAACGCCCCTAAGGGATCCTAGCACGTGGAGATACCCTTAGCTCAGCCCAAAAACTCACCAAGTGGGCCCCATAAGTGGATTTTTGCACTACAAGACTAGTTTCTCTAATTTCTGTAATTCTTAGTTAGCAGATTAGTATATATAGGAGAAGATCACCTATGTTTAGGATCTTCTATCCCGATCTTTGCCTATTCAAACCTTTCATTATTATTTTCTATACAGTATGAGTCACTAACCTCCTGAGGTTAAGGTTAGGAGCTCTACTGAGTTTCATGGATCAATAATATTACTATTCTAATTCAATACGTCTGATTTTATTCTCTTATGCAACCTCGTTCTTCATCTTATGAATTGAGGATGACCCGTGACAATCACCCTTGTTCTACACGGGTTCCGTGTGATTCCTGACCCGGATAGCGTTGAACTAAAAGCTAGGAATTGCATTGCGGATTCCAATAGAGCATCTAAGCAACTCTGGATATGTGACATGAAATCCCGTTGAATATGGGTGCGTGAGGTCTCTGTGGCATTAAGGCTAGAGTTAAAGAAGCAACACTTTTTGATCCAAAAGATCTGCCTTGTCTGTGGCACCTTGAGTAGGATCGTGAAGGGAAGTGGATTGCTTAGAGCTTCATCTTCTGCTACAATGAGAAACCTAGAGGTGGTTTGATGAGAGGACATGAGTCATCTCAACGTGGTGGATTGCTGCAGTAAAGGAGGTTAACTTGATGAGAGGACATGAGTTAATCACTTACGGCTGCCATTGAAGGAATCAGAAGGTTATTTAAGAAGACAGTAAGAAAAGTTAATCCGGAAAAGCAAAGCATCTCCGAAACCTCAACCGTTCTATCACCATTGAATTCTCATCTATTTAGTAATGTTCTATTTATCTGTTTTATATGCTTTTCGTGACAAACTATATTTTCTATCCGCCTAACTAAGATCTGCAAGGTGTCCACTACTTGCTCAAACTAACTATCTCCGTGGGATTGACCCTCACTTACGTGAGGTATTACTTGGATGACTCGGTATACTTGCCAGTCTATCTGTGCGAATTCTGCGGAGCCAGTTTCGTGCACCAGCAGCCCATTATCTTAATTACCATTAGTAAGAACTTACACACACATAATCAACCCATGTCAGAAAATCGACCTTCACTCTATCCACTGCTGCACTTCAAAAGTTATCTGCACATGGACCATAATTCACAACATGAGTCACACTTCACAAATTGCCACCTAATTTCAGTACGTGCCAGAAAAAGAAAGAGTGGCATCACATTTTCAGACTAATTTTTTTATATGAAAAAATATTTGTATTTTTTTTTCTTAAAAATGAGATTATTTAATATAATTATAGGTGGATAAATTTTACATATAGAGAATCAACACATAGGGTGTGTATTCGATACGTGTCATCATTCTGGCCAACACATAAAATATGGGGTAAAACACAATTAAACCAAACCTAACTCAATATTACACAATTCACCCAAATGAAAAAACATTACATGGATCTCCCCAATCATCTCTCTATGTAGATCAAATGAGTCAAACTAGATTTAGCTATTCTCTATTTAAATCAAAATACAATGGTTTGATTTACGCATGCATTCATCCTATCCTACTAAATCTAATCAACCCATTTCGATTTAGCCATACCCAGTAATTCAAAACAAGCCGTTTTGATTTAGCCCTGATATTGTCCTTATATAATTCGAAACACACTGATTAGATTTACCATGAATACATAAATCGAACTAGGCAAATTCGATTTACTGTGAGGCCAACCTACATAAATATGGTATGAACATGAATTCTGTATGAGAGTAAAACAAAATGGCTAGTGAGGATAGTTTTCTAGTATTAGTGCACTATAGAGGGTCGATTAAGAAAAAAACACGTTCCGGAATTAAGTTTACTGATAAAGAACCCCTTAGTATTTTTCTAAAACCTTCAACGAGTTTCACTGAGTTCCTAAATTCTATAATCCAAAAACTGGAGTTGCAAGGCGTGAAACAGGTTGAGAACTTATTCTATAGAATTCCAATTTCAGTTTTGCGGGATGACGTGGAGTGCGATTAGTTCGTCATAGGGAGTGACAAAGATTTGGAAGTTCTGTTTCATTATCGTCGGTAGTTTCCCGAGGTCAGGACTCCTGAGCTGTTGGCCAAGCTTGTAGATATGGTCTCCAGCTCAGGTGGTTCCAACCGGAATCCCCAAGCTCCAGCAATGGTAGCCTGTTCTAGTTCAAGGCCTAGTGGTGCCTCTTCATCTGTGCTTGTGATTGTACCTGAGGCAATGTTGGTTGCCTCACCTTCCTTCACAGCTGATCTAAACCGCAGTGGTGACGAAAAAGTAGGTATTACTAAAACGACGCCAGTTTCATTATAGGGTGGAACACCGGATGGTATAGAGGATGTACTACGGGATGATGATGACGATTGGGATGTCGAGCCAGACATCATTACCGATGATAGTGGTGATGACATAGCAGGCAGTCATCCAGCAGGGGTGGTGAAGCGCCTAGTTCAAGGACTCAGCAGTACTCCCCGCACTTTTCAAATTTAGACTTGGATGCCATGAGACAGCAGTGGGTTCCTGGCAAACTGATGAGCGGATAATTTATATGCTTTTTGGCATTATTTTTACATAGTTTTTAGTATGATTTAGTTAGTTTTTAGTATATTTTTATTATTTTTTAAATAAAAATCACATTTCTGGACTTTACTACGAATTTGTGTGTTTTTCTGTGATTTTAGGTATTTTCTGGCTGAAATTGAGGGACTTGAGCAAAAATCTGATTCAGAGGCTGAAGAAGGACTGCAGATGCTGTTGGATTCTGACCTCCCTGCATTTGAAGTGGATTTTTTGGAGCTACAAAAACCCAATTGGCGCACTCTCAATTGCGTTGAAAAGTAGACATCCAAGGCTTTCCAGCAATATATAATAGTCCATACTTTGCCCGATTTTTGACGACGCAAACTGGCGTTCAAACGCCAACTTCCTGCCCTATTTTGGAGTTAAACACCAGAAATAGGCTACAACCTGGCGTTTAACTCCAAAAAGAGTCTCTACACATGAAAGCTTAATGCTCAGCCCAAGCACATACCAAGTGGGCCCGGAAGTAGATTTCTACATCATTTACTTATCTTATGTAACCTTAGCTACTAGTTTAGTATAAAAATAACTTTTAGTGATTTATTTTATATCTCTGGTTAGTCTTCGAATAATTTTATGTTCAGAGATCACGTTTAGGGGGGCTGGCCATTCGGCCATGCCTGGACCTTCATCACTTATGTATTTTCAACGGTAGAGTTTCTACACACCATAGATTAAGGTGTGGAGCTCTGCTGTTCCTCATGAATTAATGCAAAATACTATTGTTTTCTTATTCAATTCAAGCTTATTCCCATTCTAAGATATTCGCTTGCACTTCAACCATGATGAATATGATGATCCGTGACACTCATCACTATTCTCAACCTATGAACGCGTGCCTGACAACCACTTCCGTTCTACCTTGGATTGAGCGTTTATCTCTTAGCCTCCATTCCAAAAGATCGGAGTCTTCGTGGTATAAGCTAGAATTATTGGCGGCCATTCTTGAGATCTGGAAAGTCTAAACCTTGTCTGTGGTATTCCGAGTAGGATCTGGGAAGGGATGACTGTGACGAGTTTCAAACTCGCGAGTGTTGGGCGTAGTGACAGACGCAAAAGGATCACTGGATCCTATTCCAACATGATCGAGAACTGACAGATGACTAGCCATGCAGTGACAGCGCATTTGGACCATTTTCACTGAGAGGACGGGAAGTAGCCATTGACAACGGTGATGCCCAACATACAGCTTGCCATGGAAAGGAGTATGAATGATTGGATGAAGGCAGTAGGAAAGCAGAGGTTCAGAAGGAACAAAGCATCTCCATACGCTTATCTGAAATTCTCACCAATGAACTACATAAGTATCTCTATCTTATTTTATATTTTAATTATATTTTAATTATCAAATCTCCATAACCATTTGAATCTGCCTGACTGAGATTTACAAGATGAACATAGCTTGCTTCAAGCTGACAATCTCCGTGGAATCGACCCTTACTCACGTAAGGTTTATTACTTGGACGACCCAGTGCATTTGCTGGTTAGTTGTGCGAAGTTGTGAAAAAGAATTGAGATTATGAACGTGCGTATTAAGTTTTTGGCGCCGTTACCAAGGAATGAACAATCACGATTTCGTGCACCAAGTTTTTGGCGCCGTTGCTTGGGATTGTTCGAGTTTGGACAACTGACGGTTCATCTTGTTGCTCAGATTAGGTAATTTTATTTTAATTTTAAGCTTTTTATTTTTATTATTCTTATTTTCGAAAAAAAATTTTCAAAAAATAAATTATTATATGGCTTCAAAATTTTTAAGAATGAATTCTAGAGTTTCATGATGATCTGTTGAAGTCTGGCTGGCTGTGAAGCCATGTCTAATCTTTTGGACCGAGGTTTCAACTCATCATCACAAGAGCTTTTTTATTCTCATCAATTCAGCTATTGTATGCCTGATTTGTATGCTAAAGCTTGGCTGGCCATTGGCCATGTCTAGTGTTTTGGACCGGAACTTTCACTGAAATCTTGGCTGGCTAGTAAGCCATGTCTAATCTCTGGACCGGAGTTTTAGACCAACATTGCATGATTCCTGGAATTCTCATTAGAAATTTTGAAATCTTTATTTTTCTTTTTCCAATTAATTTTTAAAAAATACCAAAAAAATTTAATAAAACCATAAAAACCAAAAAATTTTGTGTTTCTTGTTTGAGTCTAGTGTCAAATTTTAAGTTTGGTGTCAATTGCATCTTTTTAATTTTTCTAAAAATTTTTTTGAAAATTCATCATGTGTTCTTCATGATCTTCAAGTTGTTCTTGATGAATTTCCTTGTTTGATCTTTGTATTTTCTTGTTTTGTGTCTTTTCTTGTTTCTCATATGCATTTTCAATTTGTTAGTGTCTAAACATTGAAAATTTTTAAGTATTGTATCTTGCATATTTTTATTTTCTCAAAAATTTTTAAAAATAAGTTCTTGGTGTTCATCTTGACATTCGAAGTGTTCTTGGTGTTCATCTTGACATTCAAAAGTGTTCTTGCATGCATTATGTGTTTTGATTCATAATTTTCATGTTGTGAGTCTTTTTGTTGTTTTTCTCTCTCCTCATTAAAAATTCAAAAATAAAAAAATATCTTTCCCTTATTCTTCTCATAAATTTCGAATATTTGAGTTGACATATTCAAAAATAAAAAAAAAAATCTAGTTGTTTCTTATGAGTCAAATCAAATTTTCAATTTAAAAATCCTATCTTTTCAAAACTTTTTCAAAAATCAAATCTTTTTCAATTTTCTTCTTGATATTTTCGAAAATTTCAAAATGATTTTCAAAATCTTTTTCTTATCTTTTTTCGAATTTATTGCTAACAATTAATATGATTGATTCAAAAATCTTAAGTTATTACTTGCCTAGTAAGAAAGGTTCAATCTTTAAATTTTAAAATCATATCTTCTTGTTTCTTGTTAGTCAAGTAATCAACTTTAATTTTCAAAATCAAATCTTTTTAAATTTCCTTTTCAAATCTTTTTCAAAATGAATTTCAATCATATCTTTTTCAAAATCAATTTCAAAATCTTTTCTAACTTCTTATCTTTTCAAAATTTGATTTTCAAATCTTTTTGAATTAACTACTTAACTTTTTGTTTGATTTTAAAAGTTTTCTATTTCAATCATATCTTTTTCAAAACCACCTAACTAATTTTCTCTCTCTAATTTTCGAAAACTCCTACCCACTTTTTCAAAATTCTTTTTAATTAACTAATTATTTTAAATTTTAATTTTAATTTTGTTCCTTTTCATATTTTCGAATTACAACTAATATTTAAAATAAAAATAAAAATATTTTTAATTTATTTTAATTAAATTCGAATTCTTCTCTCTCTCATCTCCTTCTATTTATTTATTTATCTACTAACACCCCTCTTCCACTCAAAAATTCGAACCCATTCTTCTCCTCTGTGTTCGAATTCTTATCTCCTCCTTCTTCTATTCTTCTCTTCCTCTACTTACATAAGGAATCTCTATACTGTGACATAGAGGATTCCATATTTTCTTTTCTGTTATCTTCTTTTTCATATGAGCAGGAACAAGGATAAGAATATTCTTGTTGAAGCTGATCCTGAACCTGAAAGGACTCTGAAGAGGAAGCTAAGGGAAGCTAAAGCACAACTCTCTGGAGAAAACCTGACAAAAATTTTTGAAAAAAGAAGGAGACATGGCCAAACAGAATACCAATGGTGGAGATGCAAGGAAAATGCTTGGTGACTTCATTGCACCCTCTTCTAACTTCTATGGAAGAAGCATCTCAATTCCTGCAATTGGAGCGAATAACTTTGAGCTTAAACCTCAATTAGTTTCTCTAATACAGTAGAATTGCAAGTTTTATGGACTTCTAATAGAAGATCCTCATCAGTTTTTAGCTGAATTCTTGCAAATCTGTGACACTGTCAAGACCAATGGAGTTGATCACGAGGTCTACAGGCTTATGCTTTTTCCTTTTGCTGTAAGAGACAGAGCTAGAACATGGTTGGATTCACAACCTAAGGAAAGCCTGAACTCTTGGGATAAGCTGGTCAGTGCTTTTCTTGCCAAATTCTTTCCTCCTTAAAAGATGAGCAAGCTTAGAGTGGAAATCCAAACCTTCAGACAGAAGGAAGGAGAGTCCCTCTATGAAGCTTGGAAAAGATATAAGCAACTGATCAAAAGGTGTCCTACTGACATGCTTCCATAATGGAGCATCATAAGTATATTCTATGATGGTCTGTCTGAGTTGTCAAAAATTTCATTGGACCATTCTGCAGGAGGATCTCTTCACATGAAAACCCCTGCAGAAGCTCAGGAACTCATTGAAATGGTTGCAAATAACCAGTTCATGTACACCTCTAAGAGGAATCCTGTGAACAATGGGACGCCTCAGAAGAAGGGAGTTCTTGAAATTGATACTCTAAATGACATATTGGCTCAGAACAAAATATTGACTCAGCAAGTCAATATGATTTCTCAGAGTCTGAATGGATTGCAAGCTGCATCCAACAGTACTAAAGAAGCATCTTCTAAAGAAGAAGCTTATGATCCTGAGAACCCTGCAATGGCAGAGGTGAATTACATGGGAGAACCCCATGGAAACACCTATAATCCTTCATAGAGAAATCATCCAAATTTCTCATGGAAGGACCAATAGAAGCCTCAACAAGGCTTCAACAATAATGGTGGAAGAAATAGGTTTAGCAATAGCAAGCCTTTTCCATCATCTTCTTAGCAATAGACAGAGAATTCTGAACAGAGGCATTCTGGCCTGGCAACCATAGTCTCTGATCTATCCAAGACCGCACTAAGTTTCATGAATGAAATAAGGTCCTCCATTAGAAATTTGGAGGCACAAGTGGGTCAGCTGAGCAAGAAGATTACTGAAACTCCTCCCAGTACTCTCCCAAGCAATACAGAAGAAAATCCCAAGAGAAAGTGCAAGGCCATAACCATGACCAACATGGCCGAACCTAGAGAGAGTGAGGAGGATGTGATTCCCAATGAGAAAGGCCTCATGGGACATCCTCTAGACAGAAAGGAGTTTCCCTTTGAGGAACCAAAGGAATCTGAGGCTCATACAGAGACCATAGAAATTCCATTGAACTTCCTTCTGCCATTCATGAGCTCTGATGGATATTCTTCCTTTGAAGAGGATGAAGATGCCACTGAAGAGCAAGTTGCTAAGTATCTAGGAGCAATCATGAAGTTGAATGCCAGTTTATTTGGTAATGAGACTTGGGAGGATGAACCCCCCTTGTTCACCAATGAACTGAGTGCACTAATGAGGCAGACATTGCCTCAGAAGAAACCGGATCCCAAAAAATTCTTCATACCTTGTATCATAGGCACCATGACCTTTGAGAAGGCTCTGTGTGACCTTGGGTCAGGGATAAACTTCATGCCACTCTCTGTAATGGAGAAACTGGGAATCTTTGAGATACAAGCTGCAAGAATCTTATTAGAGATGGCAGATAAATCAATGAAACAGGTTTATGGACTAGTAGAGGACGTGCTAGTGAAGGTTGAAGGCCTTTACATCCCTGCTGATTTCATAATCCTAGACACTGGGAAGGATGAGGATGAATCCATCATCCTTGGCAGACCCTTCCTAGCCACAGCAAAAGCTGTGATTGATGTTGACAGAGGAGAGTTGGTCTTTCAGTTAAATGAGGACTACCTTGTATTTAAGACTCAAGGTTCTCCTTCTGTAACCATGGAGAGGAAGCATAAAAAGCTTCTCTCAATACAGAGTCAAACAAACCCCCACATTTAAACTCTAAGTTTGGTGTTGAGAGGTGAAGAACGGATGTTTGACGGATTAGAATTCAGAATAAATTCTCGTTGCAAGTATAGTTTCTAAACCGAGCAATCAACCTTTCTTACAAATGTTTTGGTTGTCACAAGTAACAAACTCCTTACAAATTGATAACCGAAGTATTTAAACCTCGGGTTGTCTTCTCAAGGAACTGCAGGGAGGTATGTTCTTATTATTGGTTATGAGTTTTGTAAATTGGGGGTTTTGAAAGTATGGAACAAGTAATTTAAATGACAAGTAAAATAAATAAATAACTATAAAATAAACTCTTTGGCAAGGTATGAAAATTTGGAAGTCCTATCCTAGTTATTCTTATGAGAATTGAAGTTAATCCCACTTAGTTAACCTTTACAAAAGCAAGGGAAAGTCAAGTGAACTAATTAGTTAGATCCCCAAGTCCTAGCTAACTCCTAAGGAAAGACTAGAGTTAGTGGGATTCCAGTTAATTAGTAGACATAACAATCAATCACGATAAGGTTGATAACTCAAGAGCCTCCAGTTAATCAATTAAAGCCAAGAATATAAAAAAGCTAAATAAGAATCATAAATCTGAAATACCTCAATTGAAATTAATAAAAGGAAATTAATCCAAACATAAAGAGTTCATAAGCTAAATTGATAAAATAAATAAAAAGGACATTGAACCTGAGAAGAAGTTGAAATAATAAGAAATCCTAATTCCTTTAAGAGGAATCCTAATCCTAAATCCTAAGAGAGAGGAGAGAACTTCTCTCTCTAAAAACTACATCTAAAAACCTAAAATTGTGAATTATGAGCTGATGATTATGAATGAACGGATTCTTCCACTTTATAGCCTCTAATCTGTGTTTTTTGGGTTGCAAATTGGGTCGAAAACAGCCCAGAAATCGCTGGAGAAGAAATCTGCCACGCTGATTTTTGTCACTGCAATGCGTCTGCATGGAGCACGCGTTCGCGTCGCCTAGCATCAAGGAAACTATGGCATATTATATATCAAATCGAAACCCCGGACGTTAGCTTTCCAACACAATTGGAACCGCGTCGTTTGGACCTCTGTAGCTCAAGTTATGACTGTTTTAGTGCGAAGAGGTCAGGCTGGACAGCTTTGCAGTTCCTTCAACTTCTTGTATTCCTTCCACTTTTGCATGCTTCCTTTCCATCCTCCAAGCCATTCCTGCCCTGTAAATCCTGAAATCACTTAATGCACATATCAAGGCATCAAATGGTAATAAGAGATGATTAATATTAGCAAGTTTAAAGGCCAAAGAAGCATGTTTTCAATCATAGCATAAAATAGTGGTTTATCAAGAGGCCACAACCAAACTCTAAGTTTGGTGTTAAGAGGTCCCAACCCTGCTCTGATTATCTATGAAGCTCCATCAGAGCTCACTGTCAAGCTATTGACATTAAAGAAGCGCTTGTTGGGAGGCAATCCAATATTATTTAATTATATCTATTTATTTTCCATTGCTATTTTATGTTTTCTTTAGGTTGATGATCATGTGAAGTCACAAAAACTACTGAAAAATCAACAACAGAATGAAAAACAACATTAAAAACAGCTCACCCTGGAGGAAGAGCTTGCTGGCGTTTAAACGCCAGTAAGAAGCATCAAACTAGCGTTTAACGCCAGAAAGAAGCAGCAAGCTGGCATTAAACGCCAGAAACAAGCACCAGACTGGCGTTTAACGCCAGAACAGAGCATGGAATTGGCGTTTAACGCCAAGAATGGGAGAAAAGCTGGCGTTAAACGCCAGAAATAAGTAGCAAGCTGGCGTTTAACGCCAAACATGCATTCTAAGGGCGTTTTGCACGCCTAAATGGAGCAGGGATGCTAAGTCCTTGACCCCTCAGGATCTGTGGACCCCACAGGACCCCCACCTACCCCACCTCTTCTTCTCTCCTCTTCACACCTTTTCATAACACTCTTCCCCAACTACCCTCCACCAATCACCTCCATACCTCTTCCCCATAAACCCCACCTACCTCCAAATTCAAATTCCTTTCCCTCCCAAACCCAACCCTAATGGCCGAAACCTAACCTCCCCCCAACCCTATATAAACCCTTTAACACTACTCCATTTTCACACATCACAAACACCACTTCTCCCCCTTGGCCAAATACACTCTCTCACTCCATCTTTTTCATTTTCTTCCTCTTCTACTACTTTCTTTCTTCTTTTTCTCAAAGACGAGCAAACCTTTTAATTTTGGTGTGGTAAAAGCATTACTTTTTGTTTTTCCATAACCATCAATGGCACCTAAGGCCAGAGAAACCTCAAGAACTCTACAAGGTGGCTGACAAGTCCTCTACTTTGGCAAGGTTAGCCTTTCCTCACCTTATTTGTCACCTCTGCAATTCAGCTGGGATTGACATAGAGGGAGACATCCTCATTGATGAGGACAAGCCCATCATTAAGAAAAGGATAGAGCAAACAAGAGATCATGGACCTCAACAAGAGCATGAGAAAATTCCTCACCATGAAATCCCTGAGATGCCTCAGGGGATGCACTTTTCTTCACAAAACTATTGGGAACAAATTAACACCTCCCTAGGAGAATTAAGTTCTAACATGGGACAACTAAGGATGGAGCACCAAGAACACTCCATCATTCTCCATGAAATTAGAGAAGATCAAAGAGCTATGAGAGAGGAGCAACAAAGACAAGGAAGAGACATAGAGGAGCTCAAGAACACCATTGGTTCTTCAAGAGGAAGAAGATGCCACCCTCACTAAGGTGGACCCGTTCCTTAATCTCCTTGTTCTTATTTTTCTGTTTTTCGATTTTTAAGCCTTATGTTTTATTTATGTTTGTGTCTTTACTACATGATCATTAGTGTCTAGTCTATGCCTTAAAGCTATGAATGTCCTATGAATCCATCACCTTTCTTAAATGAAAAATGTTTTAAAAATAAAAGAACAAGAAGTACATGATTTCGAATTCATCTTTGAAATTAGTTTAATTATTTTGATGTGGTGACAATACTTTTTGTTTTTCTGAATGAATGCTTGAACAGTGCATATATCTTTTGAATTTGTTGTTTATGAATGTTAAAACTGTTGGCTCTTGAAAGAATAATGAAAAAGGAGAAATGTTATTGATAATCTGAAAAATCATAAAATTGATTCTTGAAGCAAGAAAAAGCAGTGAATACAAAATCTTGCAGAAAAAAAGAAAGAAAAATGGCAAAAATAAAAGAAAAAAAAAAAGAAAAAAAAAAGCCAAAAGCTCTTAAAACCAGAAGGCAAGAGCAAAAAGCCAGTAACCCTTTAAACCAAAAGGCAAGGGTAAAAAAAGGATCCAAGGCTTTGAGCATAAGTGATAGGAGGGCCCAAAGGAATAAAATCCTGGCCTAAGCGGCTAAACCAAGTTGTCCCTAACCATGTGCTTGTGGCGTGAAGGTGTCAAGTGAAAACTTGAGACTGAGCGGTTAAAGTCGAGGTCCAAAGCAAAAAAAAAAGAGTGTGCTTAAGAACCCTGGACACCTCTAACTGGGGACTCTAGCAAAGCTTAGTCACAATCTGAAAAGATTCACCCAGTTATGTGTCTGTGGCATGTATGTATCCGGTGGTAATACTGGAAAACAAAGTGCTTAGGGCCACGGCCAAGACTCATAAAGTAGCTGTGTTCAAGAATCAACATACTGAACTAGGAAAATCAATAACACTATCTAAATTCTAAGTTCCTATAGATGCCAATCATTCTGAACTTCAAAGGATGAAGTGAGATGCCAAAACTATTCAGAGGCAAAAAGCTACTAGCCCCGCTCATCTAAATTGGAGCTAAGTTTCATTGATATTTNNTGGCTGAAATTGAGGGACTTGAGCAAAAATCTGATTCAGAGGCTGAAGAAGGACTGCAGATGCTGTTGGATTCTGACCTCCCTGCACTCGAAGTGGATTTTCTAGAGCTACAGAAACCCAATTGGCGCGCTCTCAATTGCGTTGGAAATTAGACATCCAGGACTTTCCAGCAATATATAATAGTTCATACTTTTCCCGAGTTTTGACGATGCAAACTGGCGTTCAAACGCCAACTTCCTGCCCTATTCTGGAGTTAAACGCCAGAAACAGGTTGCAAATCAGAGTTAAACGCCAAAAACAGGCTACAACCTGGCGTTTAACTCCAAAAAGAGTCTCTACACATGAAAGCTCAATGATCAGCCCAAGCACACACCAAGTGGGCCCGAAAGTGGATTTCTACATCATTTACTTATCTTATGTAACCCTAGTGACGTTAGGATTTTTTACCAGTAAAGAGATTCATAAAAATAGTTGTGTTGTAGATATAGTCTCTAAACCGAAAAAAATCCCTTCGTACAAATGTTTTGGGTGTCACAAGTAACAAATCTCTTTAGAAATTGTTAACCGAGTATTCAAACCTCGGGTCGTCTTCTCAAGGAACTGCGAGGAAGTATGTTCTTATTATTGGCTATAAAGGTTGTAATCGGGGTTTAAAAGATGAGAAATAAGTAATTTGAATCACAAGTAAAGTAAATAGCAATTAAAATAAATAAATACTGTAAAGCAGACTTTTGGCAAGGTAAGAGAAGTTGGAGGTCCAACGTAGTTATCTCTCTCAACTGTAATGAAAGTTGAATCTAAACTCCACTTGATCAACCTGTACTATGGCAATGGAAAGTCAAGGGACTAATTAAATTAACCTTTGAACCCTATTTATTTCCTGAAAAAAGGTTGGGATTACTTAAGTTTAGCTCAATTAGCAAGATAACGATTATCAATTATGTTGAGTTTAATAACTGTTGAGTTACTGAATTCTTAACCAGGACCAAAAGAGGAAAAAGTAAAATTGTTGAAATAATAAAAATATCCTTAGATGGGAAGCAATGGTAACTTAAATCAAAGAGAACAATCATAAACTGAAAATACCTCAAATATTATTAATTCAAATATAGTCTGCAATATGGAAGAAATTCATAAATTCAATGATTAATTCAAGTGCTGGAATAAATAAAAGTAAAAGAAAGCTAAAACAAAGAAACATAAAACCTGGATTGAGAGTCACTCTTAAAACAAGAAGAAATCCTAAATCCTAATCCTAAAAGAGAAAGAGGAGAAGATCTCCCTCTCAACTAAATCTAAATCATTGAAAAGTAAAAATATGCGAGCCCCCTTCGAATGGGTGCATTCCCACACTTTATAACCTCTGGTCTATGCTGTCTGTACTTGGATCTGGGCCAAAAAGGGCTTCAGAAATCACTGGGGGCGCATTCTGTAATTTTTGATACGTGGCCTCTATCACGCGTCCGCGTGGGTCACGCGGTCGCGTCATTTGGAGCTTTTCCTTGTCACGCGGTCGCGTCAGTCATGCGACCGCGTCATGTGTGTTCTGCTTAAGTCGCGCTGTCGCGTCAGTCATGCGGCCACGTCGCTGCTGATTCGTGCTTCGCACGCGATCGCGTGATCCATGCGATCGTGTGAATATCAGTTTCCTTAAAGCTCCGTTTTGCTTTCTCCTTCCATTTTAGTATGTTTCTTTTTCCATCCTTTAAGTCATTCTGCCTTAGAAAATCTGAAACTACTCAACACACTAATCACGGCATCGAATGGAAATAAAGGTAATTAAAATAATTAATTTTTAAAGCTTAGGAAACATGTTTTTCACAATATGACACAATAAGGAAGGGAAAGTAAAATCATGCAGTTAATATGAATAAGTAGGTGGAAATTTGAATAAATCACTCAAATTAAGCACAAAAGAACTCATGAAATATAGGTTTATCACCTAGCTACTAGTTTAGTATAAAAATGACTTTTAGTGATTTATTTTATATCTCTGGTTAGTCTTCGAATAATTTTATGTTCAGAGATCACGTTTAGGGGGGCTGGCCATTCAGCCATGCCTGGACCTTCATCACTTATGTATTTTCAACGGTAGAGTTTCTACACACCATAGATTAAGGTGTGGAGCCTGCTGTTCCTCATGAATTAATGCAAAGTACTATTGTTTTCTTATTCAATTCAAGCTTATTCCCATTCTAAGATATTCGCTTGCACTTCAACCATGATGAATATGATGATCCGTGACACTCATCACTATTCTCAACCTATGAACGCGTGTCTGACAACGACTTCCGTTCTACCTTGGATTGAGCGTTTATCTCTTAGCCTCCATTCCAAAAGATCAGAGTCTTCGTGGTATAAGCTAGAATTATTGGCGGCCATTCTTGAGATTCAGAAAGTCTAAACCTTGTCTGTGGTATTCCGAGTAGGATCTGGGAAGGGATGACTGTGACGAGCTTCAAACTCGCGAGTGTTGGGCGTAGTGACGCAAAAGGATCACTGGATCCTATTCCAACATGATCGAGAACCGACAGATGCTTTACTCATATATAAAGCTTACATGTAGCCAAGTTAATTCACATTCTCAAGGAGTCATGTATATATATATAGCCAACTCTTAAATAATAAAGCATTTTAGCAAACGAGATGGGAAAGAAAACATTGTACAAACTTGCAAAACAATTAGTAAATTAAGTACAGATATATGTTGATGAGTTATTGAACCCTCACTGGATTTTGTGTTTACTCTCTAGTCACTCAGTGTTTATTGGGTTTATTCACTCTATTTTTCTTTTTATTCTTACTTTTTATAGCTTTTTTCTTCATCTAACCAATCAACAATTATAGAATATAGTCATACCAAAAAGTCATGAGGTCTTTAATTGAGGTTGTAATGGGGTCAAGGTAAAGGTAAGGATTTATGTATAGGGTCAAGTGAGCTAATAAGTGAATCCTTAATTAGTCTAAGATCTCACCTAACATACATTTTTAGCAAGATAAAACTTCTTTACCTATTCTCCCATATTATCCCACTTATTGTTACATGCTCATGTTTCACTCTTTATTTTTATCCCATGTGCATTGTTTTTTTTTATTTTGCATTGGGGGATTTCTTTTGTATCCCCTTTTATTTAAATGCTGAAAAATAACTTTCTTTCTTCTCTTTTTTTTTTAATGCACATGGCAATTAAATCACTTTGATTTTCTCATGAGCATGCTTTCCAAATTTATTTTATTTCTTTTAACTTCTCTACCCTTTTGTTTCTATCATCCATGTTCCCAAAAGGTTTCCCACATTTAACTCTATTCATGATTTTCTATCTTAATCTAACCAAGGATTCACTTGGGATTTTCTTTTGTTTTTTTGCTTAAG
>NC_029794.2:18441353-18449650 GCF_000816755.2 Arachis ipaensis | reverse complement strand
AGGCTGTGTGTTCTCTAACTCAAGCATCATATATCATTTATATCTTGTATGCAGGTTTAGCTAAAAATTTCCATTATTCTCATAAAGAAATTATTTAGGGTAGCTTTTAAAGTTTTAATGTTCCTCCTTGATGAAATGTTGTCAGCTTAACTACATCATGTAATGCTATATATAAGGTTTGTGGATTTAAATCTGATATGTTCAATTTCCTAGCTTACTTCCTTTTTATATTTTTCTATTTAAACTATACTATCTTATGCTAAAAAGGGTAAACTATACTAATTAATCCACTAATAAATCAGAATTGCAAACTAAACTAAATAACTAAAAATATGAACTAAAGATGCAAAATGCAAAAATAGAGTAAAAATACATAAGAGCAATGTATAAGTACTCAGAGAATAACAGTAAAAAGAAAAAGAGAAAAATACAGAAAAATATCCAAAATAAAAGAAAAAAGATGTAGTGGTTCACCAAAATAAACGCCAGAGATGGCGACCTCCCCACACTTAAAAGAAAGCATCGTCCCCGATGCTCAATCAAGCCGGGTGTGAAGGAGTGTCATCACTGGGAGGGATGGTAGCTGGAGTCTCAATGGTGGTGAGCTGAGGGTCTGGCTGCTGTGGAGGAGGTGCTGACTGGATCGGGATCTCAAGATCTGCAGCCTCAATCTGATGTGGGACCGCTGCCTGTGGTGCGGCTGGTGCTGCCTCCTGAGGATGGGTCTTTGTCTCGGGTGCATCCGCCTCCTCCTCAGATGCCTCAGACGGTGTGTCAGACTCGGAGGAGATGTCACCGGATCGTATCATCAGCTTTAGGTGCTCATAGCGCCGCTTGTTACGACGCTCCATCTGGTCAAGTCGTCGAAACAAGCAGTGCACCAGATGATAGACGGGCTCTGTGGCAGGTGGAGGTGCAGTGGTGGTAGCAGGGGTAGGTGGTGCAGCAGTGGAGGAAGAGGGTCCAGCAGATGGTGGGGCTGACTCATCAGTAGCAGTGAATGGTGGTGGTCTGTGGCCCAAGGCTAAGAAGTTCCGGGTGTGTAGAATGATCTTCCTGCAATCCGCCGCTGGTGGTCTCTCATCGGCAGCCTCCCATGGCACGTCAGCTCGACGGCCAAGCTGTGTAACTAGATATGGAAAGGGGAGGGTACCTCGGACGTGGACCCTGGCCATATAGTGCCGAATGAAAGTGGCAGATAAAGGTCCTTACCCTCCAGCACACACCAAAGGAGGGTGATCATAGCAGCCGGGATCTCCGTCTCGTGAGTACTCGGCATCGGATAATTACTCAAGATCTGATGCCATAACCGAGCCTCATCGTTTAAGTATGCTCTCTTGATCCCTCTAGGCATGGTAGTGTCCTGACCCATCTCCCAAGGAACTGTCGGGTCGAGAGCTATCCGTGCCTTCACGGCATCCCAATCAAACCGCATCTGACGCATGTCCTCCTCAGCCTTTGAATAACCATCAGGCTGATCGGACTTGGCTAGGAGCCGGAGAATGTCCTCTAAGGCCTCCTCAGTGACCAAAATTTGTTTTCCTCTCAGGTTCACTGCATCTAGGGTAGTGAGATAGTAGTTGCAGTAGAATTCCCGTACCCAAGATGAATTGACCTCTGTCAGTGTTCTTTCCAGAAAGAACCAACCCCTTTGCTTGATTTGCTCAGTGGTGTACTGCTGGAGTGCTTCTGGAATCTTCAGAGTTCCCTTTAGGTATAGATTTCTGGAGTTGGCAAAAGCCGGGTACTTCAGCTCACAGTACCGGTTTGCAAATTTTATAGGATCATTTGCAGGGAGCAGCTGGTCAGCTTTTTTCTACTGTGTGAAGTTCTTCTCCCGCCATGAAGAATCGTGCATTAGAGCAATGATGGACTGGGAGGAATCTCCTTTCTTGCGCTTGCCAGTAGCCTTGCCTTTTCCTTTCCTTTGTGAGGCAGACATCCTGAAAAACAGAAAACCAGGATATGGATAAAATAGGAAAGCAAATAGGCAATTAAACAAAGGAAACTCAAAGCGGCAAAGGAGAAATAGAATAAGGAAAATGAGTAAATGAAATGTGATTGAATTTATGTTAAATGGAAAAATAATCAATATGCCATGGTTAGAAAGTTAGAGAAAAGGGAAAATAATCAGAAAAGAGATTAAAATGGTTAGTATGGTTAGAATTTGAAAAAGAAATTAGTAAATTAAAATTAGAGAGTTAGTAAAGTACGGGTTAAAGTAGGTGGCATAGAAAAATTCCATATAACAAGGATTCACAGGTAAGAATAGAAGTACTCATAATCGAACAAGGAAAACAGGGTGATGCTGATTCGAACAGAAATAAAGAATGTCAAAAATTGGAATCAGTGAATCACAAATGCAGTTTATGAACCAGGAAATCAAAGAGGATAAGAAAGTCTGCCATAGCATTCATGAAATGGTTTGGGTAAAGTAGAGTAAAACAGAGTTCAGAAATGCCAAACCAAAACATGAATGAAAACAATTTTAAAAAATTTAGGCAGCATTCCGGTTAAAATTGGATTATCCCGGAAAATAAACAGCAATCATAGCAGTTCATATGAATTAAAAACTTGCTGCAGTTATCAGTAATGAATAGAAACAGGAAAATTTGGAGTAACAAGCAGCAATTGCAAGAAATCATAGCATATGAATGAGGTCACAGGAACAGCAGAATTGCAGTTATGATAAAATATAAACAGGAACAGTGCAAGTAAACAGACCTAGATCCACTAACCACAGCCTAAGCTACCTAACAACCAAAAAATCCACTACAGCATGCATATCTATCTATCCTAATGATGAACAGAAACGGAAAAAATTATAGAAAAACGACGAACGAATAAAAGGGGGTTGCATTTTGCGGAACCTGGTAGGCGGGAGGGGTGGAACAGGGAAGAAGGTGGCTGTGGCGGCGTCTGGCACGGTGGCGGGGCACGGTGTCGCGGTGGCGGCTGAGGGGGGCTGTGGCTGAGGCGCGGTGGCGGCTGGGTGGTGCTAGGTGGTGGCTGGAGGGAGAAGGAGCAGAGAGGGAGAAGAGGGTTGGGGATGGGGGCTGCACGACTGATAGGGTTCGCGTGGGGCACGCGGTCGCATGGTTGGGGTGAAATTGGGAGTGACGTGATCGCGTAGGGCGCGCGATCGCATGAGGGGGGGTGAAAGAAGGGTGACGCGATCGCGTGGGTCACGCGATCGTGTCGCTGGAATTTGTGCTAAACGCACGACTCCAGCGCCGTTTCAGCGCAACTCTCTGTCTCCTTTTGGAGTGATGTGCAATCCATGCGACGCGATCGCGTCGCTCATGCGGTCGCGTGGGATTGGTATTGTGCAAGTGACGCGATCGCATGGGGCATTCGATCGCGTGGGCCAATTTGTGCGAAACGCACAAGGGCCGCACAATTCCAGCCCAACTTTCTGTTCGTTGGATCCTTACGCCGATATATATATCACGCGGCCGCGTGGGTCACGCGGTCGCGCGGGTGGTGTTTTTCGCAATATGACGCGATCGCATGGGGCATGCGGTCGCGTCGTGCACCCCTATATTTATTTATTTTTTTTATATATATGCATGAAAAATGCAGAATGCAATGATTAACATGAATGCTATGCATGATTCCAGGTTTAATAAATTAAAATGAAAAAGGAAAAAAATGAAAGCAATTAACAAGAAATAAATTAAAAAAGAAGTGACCATACCATGGTGGGTTGTCTCCCACCTAGCACTTTTAGTTAAAGTCCTTAAGTTGGACATTGAAGGAGTATCTTTTTATGGTGGTTTATGTTTAAATTCGTCCAAAAATCTCCACCAGTGCTTGGAATGCCAATAGCCTCCGGGGTCCCAAACTAAGCATGCAAAGCTTCTGAGCAGCTCCAAACAGATTTTCAGGCTCCCGGGACTACGAATGTCAGGATAGAGTCCAGGATTCCAAGCCTTGCTTTTAAATCCGCCTCCGTCTTGATCTACATGTTTCCATTCGGGCGGGTTAAAAAGTAAAATCTCACCTTGGTGACCAAACGTTTTCCGTGATCCATGTAATTAAGCATGATACCAATCCGTGTACTTCGAGGTGAAGCGTGGAACCTTATTGAACCTTGTGAACTAGCTTTGAGTACGAGCCATTTCCCTCTTACTCTTAAAGCCGCAGAGAGCTCTAAGCTAGCCATCTGTTTCAAGCAAACCATATTCAAGAGAATAAGTGAAGTTATAAGTTAAGGATTGTACCCACTTGAAGCCTGTATTAGGTGGTAATGGCCTTGGGATAGGTGTTTTTGGTGGTTCTGCAAGTTCCATTTCCTTGTGCTCTTCTGTGAATTCTTTCACTTCTTTGCAAAGATCTTTAATTGTATCTGTGTCCTGGTCAAAGTCTTCTGCGTCTTCCTCATCACTTGAGTCATAGATTGGAGGTTGAGAGAAATCTACCTCCGTATCATCTTCATATTCACTTGGGGAAGATTCTTCGTTCTCAGAGAATTCACTTGCGGATGCAAGTTCATCACCAAGAGAGCTAGACTTGTGACTATCATCATCAAGGGAATTTGCTTCTTGGATTATTCCGTCTGATTCTTCATAAACGACTTGCCTTGGAGATTGTACAGTATCCTCCTTAGCATCAACTGTAGCATCCTGGACGGAGTTTTCCTCAATTCTGGATTCCCATGGAAGTTCAGCATCTCCTAGATCTTCAACCAACTCTTCTTCTTGAACAATGACAGCTTCCTCTAATTGTTCTAGTACAAATTCATGCTCTGTCTTGTCCACTGGAGTTTCTGGCAATTCCTTCATGCTCTGCTCTTCATTGAGTTGTCCACATGGGGCTGTGGCTAATCCTTGTGTATTTGAGCGCCTAGAAGCCCATTGAATCATTGCTTGCTCCAGTTGTTGAATGGTTGTTTGAAATTTAATTACTGTTTCCCTTAGGCGATCCTCTGCTTCTCGGGTTGCTGGACTTGGATATGATACAAAGGAAAGTGGTGGTGATTGGGAGCGATTGGATGGGTATTGGGGTAAGCAAGGATCATATGGTGGCGAATGGTGAAGAGAAGCTTGTGAGTGTGGTGGTTCGAGGTTATGTTGAAAGGATGGTTTATATGCACGGGGTGGGGCTTGTTGGTAGTTACAAGGTTGTCCACCATGTCTTTCAGCTGGGTATGCACTGTAGAATGGTCTTTGTCCAGGATATCTCGGAGGGTGTTGCTGCCAAAAGGGTTGATTAGATCCTCTTGGTCCCAACCATCCTTGATTGGTCTGACCTTGATGCACATTCCTGTTGTAACTTCTATTTCCTTTAACAATATTAGAACCAAAATCAAAGCGAGAGGGGTGAGAGTTCATAGTAGCAAGTAAAGATAAAAAGGAAAAACAAAAATAAATAAACAAGCAAAAGAAAAATATTTACAATAACTAATAATAAGGCACACGTTAGCAGTTCCCCAGCAACGGCGCCATTTTGACGTTAGGATTTTTTACCAGTAAAGAGATTCATAGAAACAGTTGCATTGTAGATATAGTCTCTAAACCGACAAAAATCCCTTCGTACAAACGTTTTGGGTGTCACAAGTAACAAACCCCTTTAGAAATTGTTAACCGAGTATTCAAACCTCGGGTCGTCTTCTCAAGGAACTGCGAGGAAGTATGTTCTTATTATTGGCTATAAAGGTTGTAATCAGGGTTTAAAAGATGAGAAACAAGTAATTTGAATGACAAGTAAAGTAAATAACAATTAAAATAAATAAATACTGTAAAGCAGACTTTTGGCAAGGTAAGAGAAGTTGGAGGTCCAACGTAGTTATCTCTCTCAACTGTAATAAAAGTTGAATCTAAACTCCACTTGATCAACCTGTACTATGGCAACGGAAAGTCAAGGGACTAATTAAATTGACCTTTGAACCCTATTTATTTCCTGAGAAAAGGTTGGGATTACTTAAGTTCAGCTCAATTAGCAAGATAACGATTATCAATTATGTTGAGTTTAATAACTGTTGAGTTACTGAATTCTTAACCAGGACCAAAAGGGGAAAAAGTAAAATTGCTGGAATAATAAAAATATCCTTAGATGGGAAGCAATGGTAACTTAAATCAAAGAGAACAATCATAAACTGAAAATACCTCAAATATTATTAATTCAAATATAGTCTGCAATATGGAAGAAATTCATAAATTCAATGATTAATTCAAGTGCTGGAATAAATAAAAGTAAAAGAAAGCTAAAATAAAGAAACATAAAACCTGGATTGAGAGTCACTCTTAAAACAAGAAAAAATCCTAAATCCTAATCCTAAAAGAGAAAGAGGAGAAGATCTCCCTCTCAAATAAATCTAAATCATTGAAAAGTAAAAATATGCGAGCCCCCTTCGAATGGGTGCATTCCCATACTTTATAACCTCTGGTCTATGCTGTCTGTACTTGGATCTGGGCCAAAAAGGGCTTCAGAAATCGCTGGGGGCGCATTCTGTAATTTCTGATACGTGGCCTCTGTCATGCGTCTGCGTGGGTCACGCGGTCGCGTCATTTGGAGCTTTTCCTTGTCACGCGGTCGCGTCAGTCATGCGGCCGCGTCGCTGCTGATTCATGCTTGGCACGCGATCGCGTGATCCATGCGATCGCGTGAATATCAGTTTCCTTAAAGCTCCATTTTGCTTTCTCCTTCCATTTTAGTATGTTTCCTTTTCCATCCTTTAAGTCATTCTGCCTTAGAAAATCTGAAACTACTCAACACACTAATCACGACATCGAATGGAAATAAAGGTAATTAAAATAATTAATTTTTAAAGCTTAGGAAACATGTTTTTCACAATATGACACAATAAGGAAGGGAAAGTAAAACCATGCAGTTAATATGAATAAGTAGGAGGAGATTTGAATAAATCACTCAAATTAAGCACAAAATAACTCATGAAATATGGGTTTATCACCTAGCTACTAGTTTAGTATAAAAACGACTTTTAGTGATTTATTTTATATTTCTGGTTAGTCTTCGAATAATTTTATGTTCAGAGATCACGTTTAGGGGGGCTGGCCATTCAGCCATGCCTGGACCTTCATCACTTATGTATTTTCAACGGTAGAGTTTCTACACACTATAGATTAAGGTGTGGAGCCTGCTGTTCCTCATGAATTAATGCAAAGTACTATTGTTTTCTTATTCAATTCAAGCTTATTCCCATTCTAAGATATTCGCTTGCACTTCAACCATGATGAATATGATGATCCGTGACACTCATCACTATTCTCAACTTATGAACGCGTGTCTGACAACCACTTCCGTTCTACCTTGGATTGAGCGTTTATCTCTTAGCCTCCATTCCAAAAGATCAGAGTCTTCGTGGTATAAGTGGTGCACGAATTATGAATCACACTTTTCACAACTCGTACCACTGACCAGCAAGTGCACTGGGTCGTCCAAGTAATACCTTACGTGAGTAAGGGTCGAATCCCACAGAGATTGTTGGTTTGAAGAAATCTATGGTTATCTTGTAAATCTTAGTCAGGAAGTCAATTATGTTTATCAGTTGAATTATGAATAACCAAGAGAGCATAAATTAAAGGTTACTTTTTGTGCAGTAATGGAGAATATGTTGGAGTTTTGGAGATGCTTTGTCTTCTGAATCTCTGCTTTCCTCTGTCTTCTGATTCACGCACGCACGTCCTCCTATGGCAAGCTGTGTGTTGGTGGATCACCGTTGTCAATGGCTACCTTCCATCCTTCCAGTGAAAACTACGCTCACGCGCTCTGTCACAGCACGGCTAATCACCGGTTGGTTCTCGATCCGGTTGGAATAGGATTTACTATCCTTTTGCGTCTGTCACTAACGCCCAGCCTTCAGGAGTTTGAAGCTCGTCACAGTCATTCAATCCTTGAATCCTACTCGGAATACCACAGACAAGGTTTAGACTTTCCGGATTCTCATGAATGCCGCCATCAGTTCTAGCTTATACCACGGAGATTCTGATTAAGGAATCTAAGAGATACTCATTCAATCGTATATAGAATGGAGGTGGTTGTCAGGCACACGTTCATGATTTAAGGAAGGTGATGAGTGTCACAGATCATCACCTCCATCACAGTTAAGCGCGAATGAACATCTTAGATAGAAACGAGCGTGTTTGAATGGAAAACAGAATTACTTGCATTAATTCATCGAGACACAACAGAGCTCCTCACCCCCAACAATGGGGTTTAGAGACTCATGCCGTCAGAGCCGTCGAGAAAATCCTCTTTGAGTGCAGGGAGGTCAGAATCCAACAGCATCAGCAGTCCTTTTTCAGCCTGAATTAGATTTTTGCTCAGCTCCTTCA
>NC_029794.2:18426914-18441058 GCF_000816755.2 Arachis ipaensis | reverse complement strand
AGCGTATAAAATATCCGCTCATCACAACACCAAACTTAAACTGTTGCTTGTCCTCAAGCAACTAGATAAATAAAATAGAAGACTAACAGGTTGGGAAGCAATAATATCTCAGAGTTTTTGATTGAAGCTCAGATTCTAATTAGATGAGCGGGACTAGTAGCTTTTTGCTTCTGAACAGTTTTGGCATCTCACTTTATCCATTGAAGTTCAAAATGATTGGCATCTATATATTTGCTCCATAGCTTCCCGTATCTTGGTGACGGACGTCTCAAGATACTCCCAGTATTCAGCTTGAGGGATCTCTGGGAGGAATTCCTGTGCTCTTTTCTTGATGGGATCCTCCTGTGCTTGTTGGTTTTCCATTGATGCTTTGGTGATTGGCTTTTCAATTAGGATATATTCAGTTATTCCCATTCTCACTCCGGCGTCCTTGCAGAGCAGAGAAATCACGCTTGGATAAGCCAACCTGGCCTCTTTTGAATTTTTGTTAGCAATCTTGTAGAGTTCAGTTGAAATCAGCTGATGAACCTCCACTTCCTTCCCCATCATGATGCAATGGATCATCACTACTCTTTTAACTGTGACTTCAGAACGGTTGCTAGTAGGCAACAGAGAACGCCCAATGAAGTCCAGCCATCCTCTGGCGACTGGTTTGAGATCCTCTCTCTTGAGTTGATTTGGGACGCCCTTTGTGTTGGTGGTCCACCTGGCTCCAGGAATACAGATGTCCTCTCCAATTTTATTCAGGCCAATGTCTGCTCTCATCATCCTTCTATTGAAGGAGTCTGGATCATCCTTTAGTTGAGGTAGCTTTAAGATCTCTCTGATCTTGTCAGGGGTGGTATGAACAATCTTCCCTCTGACCATGGTCCGAAATTCATAGAAGGCAGTTCCAGATAGTTTTTGCTTGTCAGTCTGCCACATATTAGCATAGAACTCCTGGACCATGTTCCTTTCTACTTTCGTTTCAGGATTAGCTAGGACTTCCCAGTTCCTGATTCGAATTTGCTCCTGGATCTCCGGATATTCATCTTCTTTTAGACCGAATCTAACTTCCGGGATCACTGATCTCAGACCCATTACTTTAAGATAATGGTCTGAATGTTCTTTAGATAAGAACTTCCCTTGATTCCAAGGTGGTTTTGGAACGCTCTCTTTCTTGCCTCTTGGAGTGGGTTGTTTTCCTTTGGGAGCCATGATCTTAGTGATCTCGGATAAACACACCAAACTTAGAGGTTTGCTTGTCCTCAAACAAAAGAAAAGAAAGGAGAGGGATAGAAGGAGAGCTAGGTGCAATTGTTGATGGAGGAGGGGGGAGGCCGAACCCAAATTTAAAGGGATGGGGGGTGGGTTTTCGAAAAAATGGAAAAGATAAGATAAAAAGATTGAGTTGAAAAAGATAAGATAGAAGATATAATTTAATTTTGAAAAGATATGATAGATTTTTGAAAAAGATAAATCTGAATTTTGAAAAAGATAATATGGAGATTTGAAAAAGATATGGATTAGTTGAAAAGATTTTTTTTTTGAGTGAAAAAGATAGATTTGTTTTCAGAAAAGATTTGAAAAGAGTTGGATTGAATTTGCAAAGATGCCTGGTGTTTATGGATTAAAATACATTTGATATTTTTTTGTGGTAGGGTTTTTAGAAATTATGGAATTTAGAAATCAGGGTTCTTGACATGTTCATGTAAAAATCATGCATTGAAGCATAAAATTTGAAATTAAAATGGAAATACGTGTGGAAAAAATGAATTTGGCTCCTCCCTGCCTTCTTGGCGTTTGAACGCCCAAACACTGCCTGTTTTGGGCGTTCAGCGCCCAATTGCTGCTCTCCTGGGCGTTCAACGCCCAGCTGCTGCCATTACTGGCGTTCAACGCCCAGTGGGTGCCCCTTTCTGGCGTTGAACGCCCAGCTGCTGCCATCACTGGCATTCAGCGCCCAGTGGATGCCCATTTTGGGCGTTGAACGCCCAAAATGTTCTTTTACTGGCGTTTTCTTGCCAGTGAGATCTTTTTCTCTGTTTTGTGTGCAGAGGTCTTCTGTAAATGATTATTTACCTTGTTGTCAATGAACTCTATATAAACAAATAAAAATAGAAATAGGGCAAAATGCTTAGAGGATTGTTGCCCCATGGCTGGGTTGCCTCCTAGCAAGCGCTTCTTTATTGTCTTTAGCTGGACCTTGCTGAGCTTTTAATCTAGCTTCAGCCTTGAGCATTCTTGCTCGGTGTTGCCTTCAAGATAATGCTTGATTCTCTGTCCATTGACAATGAACTTCTTATCAGAATCAATATCTTGAAGCTCCACATAACCATATGGTGACACACTTGTAATCACGTATGGTCTATGGTCCCGGGATTTCAGTTTCCCAGGGAATAGCCTGAGTCTAGAGTTAAACAACAGGACCCTGTTCTGTAAGCCCATAGAGCATCATTCAAGCTCCATGCCCAATCCTTTCTACGGGTATTTACTGTCCGTTCCAAGATTCTCTTTAATTCTCTGTTAGAGACTTCAGCTTGCCCATTGGTTTGTGGATGATATGGAGTGGCTACCTTGTGGCGAATTCCATACCGAACCATGGCAGAGTAAAGCTGTTTATTGCAGAAGTGAGTGCCCCCATCACTGATTAGTACTCTAGGGACACCAAACCTGCTAAAGATATGTTTCCGGAGGAACTTCAGCACTGTTTTAGTATCATTGGTGGGTGTGGCAATAGCCTCAACCCATTTTGATACATAGTCAACTGCCACCAGAATATAAGTGTTTGAGTATGATGGTGGGAAAGGTCCCATGAAGTCAATTCCCCATACGTCAAACAACTTAATTTCCAAGATTCCTTGTTGAGGCATGGCGTAACCATGAGGCAGGTTACCAGCTCTTTGGCAACTGTCACAATTACGTACAAACTCTTGGGAATATTTATAGAGTGTGGGCCAATAGAAGCCACATTGGAGGACCTTGGTGGCTATTCGCTCACCTCCGAAATGGCCTCCATATTGAGATCCATGGCAATGCCACAGGAACCTCTGTGCTATTTCTCTCCACTCCTTTTTATGACTCAAGATCTCTTTCATGAACTTTGCATAAGAAGGTATTTGCTCAAGTGCCTCTGCAAATGGAATCTTTATTTCAAGAGTCCTTAGATAATCTGCAAAGCGAGCAAATTGCTTATCCTGCTCCTCTTTCCGGAGTTTTTGAGGATAAGTTATCTTGGCTTTATATTCCTCAACCTTAGTGGTTAAAGAAGCCTTTTTAGAGGGGTTGTTATCAGCACTTGTGTGTGTCTGATCCCTCACTGGCAATTGAGTGCCAGAGTCAGAAGCTGGAGTGAAACTGGACGCCAGCTCCTTGTCTGCTTCTGGCGTCTGAACGCCAGAGCTGTGCCCATTTTGGGCGTTCAACGCTGGGTTCTGCCCTATTTGGGCGTTCAACGCCAGATTCTTGCCCATTTCTGGCGTTGAACGCCAATCCTGCCTTGTTTCTGGCGTTGAACGCCAGTTTTGGGCATGGTCTGGGCGTTCAGCACCAGCCTTCCACCCATTTTCTGGCGTTTTAGCGCCAGAATTATTTTTCCCTGGATTTAAAATTTTTAGATCTGGGGTTCCTTATTTTTGAAAATTTTGGAGGGAAAACACCAAGGAACACCAAACTTAAAAATTTTAAGATCAAGACACAAAAACACAAAGGAAGAACACCAAACTTAAAATTTTTAGAAAACCAGAATAATTTTTCGAAAATTTTAAGAAAAATCAATAAGAAAACACCAAACTTAAAGTTTGGCACAGGATTTAATAGAGAAAATATTATTTATGAAAAAGATTTTTAAAAAGAGTGTACCCAACTACCACGGGCTTGGACTAATGCTCTAGCCAACTAGGCAGTAAATGTAACACTTATTTTAAAGAAGGATATTTTTAACCAAGAACAATAATAAGAGACTCTAAACCAAAAAGAAAAATTTTCCTAATCTAAGCAACAAAACAATCCGTCAGTTGTTCAAACACGAACAATCCCCGGCAACGGCGCCAAAAACTTGGTGCACGAATTATGAATCACACTTTTCACAACTCATACCACTGACCAGCAAGTGCACTGGGTCGTCCAAGTAATACCTTACGTGAGTAAGAGTCGAATCCCACAGAGATTGTTGGTTTGAAGCAATCTATGGTTATCTTGTAAATCTTAGTCAAGAAGTCAATTATGTTTACCAGTTGAATTGCGAATAAGGAATCTAAGAGATACTCATTCAATCGTATATAGAACGGAGGTGGTTGTCAGGCACACGTTCATGATTTGAGGAAGGTGATAAGTGTCACAGATCATCACCTCCATCACAGTTAAGCGCGAATGAACATCTTAGATAGGAACGAGCGTGTTTGAATGGAAAACAGAATTACTTGCATTAATTCATCGAGACACAACAGAGCTCCTCACCCCCAACAATGGGGTTTAGAGACTCATGCCGTCAGAGAATACAAAGTTTAGATCTAGAATGTCATGAGATACAAAATAAGTCTCTAAAAGTTGTTTAAATACTAAACTAGTAGCCTAGGGTTACAAAATATGAGTAGACTATGATGGATGATGCAGAGATCCACTTCTGGGGCCCACTTGGTGTGTGCTGGGCTGAGACTTAAGCAATTCACGTGCAGAGGCCATTTGTGGAGTTGAACGCCAGTTTTTATACCAGTTTGGGCGTTCAACTCCAGCTTTTGATCCTTTTCTGGCGCTGGACGCCAGAATTGGGCAGAGAACTGGCGTTGAACGCCAGTTTACGTCGTCTATCCTTGTGCAAAGTATGGACTATTATATATTGCTGGAAAGCCCTGGATGTCTACTTTCCAACGCAATTGGAAGCATGCCATTTCGAGTTCTGTAGCTCGAGAAAATCCTCTTTGAGTGCAGGGAGGTCTGAATCCAACAGCATCAGCAGTCCTTTTTCAGCCT
The DNA here is from genome assembly GCF_000816755.2 of Arachis ipaensis. Lineage (NCBI taxonomy): Eukaryota > Viridiplantae > Streptophyta > Magnoliopsida > Fabales > Fabaceae > Arachis > Arachis ipaensis. Next base: position 18,436,108 of record NC_029794.2, on the reverse strand, counting down.
GAATCAGATTTTTGCTCAGCTCCTTCAATTTCAGCCAGAAAAATACCTGAAATTACAGAAAAACACACAACTCATAGTAAAGTCCAGAAATATGAATTTTTCCTAAAAACTAATGAAAATAGACTAAAACTAACTAAAACATACTCAAAACTATATGAAATTATCCCCAAAAAGCGTATAAAATATCCGCTCATCAATAAGCTAGAATTATTGGCGGCCATTCTTGAGATTCGAAAAGTCTAAACCTTGTCTGTGGTATTCTGAGTAGGATCTGGGAAGGGATGACTGTGACGAGCTTCAAACTCGCGAGTGTTGGGCGTAGTGACGCAAAAGGATCACTAGATCCTATTCCAACATGGTCGAGAACCGACAGATGATTAGCCATGCGGTGACAGCGCATTTGGACCATTTTCACTGAGAGGACGGGAAGTAGCCATTGACAACGGTGATGCCCAACATACAGCTTTCCATGGAAAGGAGTATGAATGATTGGATGAAGGCAGTAGGAAAGCAGAGGTTCAGAAGGAACAAAGCATCTCCATACGCTTATCTAAAATTCTCACTAATGAATTATATAAGTATCTCTATCTTATTTTATATTTTAATTATATTTTAATTATCAAATCTCCATAACCATTTGAATCTGCCTGATTGAAATTTACAAGATGACCATAACTTGCTTCAAGCCGACAATCTCCGTGGGATCGACCCTTACTCACGTAAGGTTTATTACTTGGACGACCCAGTGCACTTGCTGGTTAGTTGTGCGAAGTTGTGAAAAAGAATTGAGATTATGAATGTGCGTATTAATTTTTTGGCGCCGTTACCAAGGAATGAACAATCACGATTTCGTGCACCGCAAACCTATTGGATTTGGTTCCAAAGATACACAAGATACTGGAGGACTAGCGGAGTTTTAGGTTGGTCAGCAGTTTCAGGATAAAGAGAAGGTTGTGTTAAGCGTGAAGACCTATAGCATCTGACGTAGGGTTCAGTACAAAGTGGTGGAGTCTGATTATCATAAGTACTATGGAAACTATAAGGAATTTGGTAACGGGTGGGCATGGTTGTTTCGGATCAATCTCTACTAGCATAGAGGTATTTGGGAAGTAAAACAGTACAATAGACCTCATACTTGTTTGGCCACATCAATATCGAGTGATCGTAAGAGTCTTGATTATCAAGTGATCTCGGCATTTATACTGCCTGTGGTTAGAGTTGATGCTACCGTGTGTATCAAGGTACTGCTGAATGCAATAGCAGCACATTTCGGTTTTAGACCGACTTATAGGAAGATTTGGTTGGATAAGTAGAAGGTCGTGGCACAAATATACGGAGATTGGGATGAGTCATACAATGAGTTGCCACGATGGGTACTAGGTGTGCAGATGACGATGCCGGGTAGTATTGCAGTGTTGAGGACCAGTCCCGTGCGAGTTGGTGGGCAGGTGGATCAGTCGCATGCCTATTTTCATCGGCTTTTTTGGACATTTCCACCATGTATTGAGGCCTTCCGATATTGCAAGCCGTTGGTGAGTAATGATGGGACCCACTTATATGGAAAATACGGGGGTACATTACTCGTTGCGATTGCTCAGGACGGGAACTCCAACATCCTGCCTGTTGCATTTGCACTTATGGAGGGTGAAAATGCTGAGTCATGGTCATTTTTTCTATCCCATCTCCTCCATCACGTCACTCTGCAGCTGAGTATTCTAGTGATATCGGATCGGCACAACGGTATCAAGGCCGCACTTGAGGCTCCCGACGGAGGTTGGCTACCACCTGCTGCATACCGTGCATTCTGCATTCGACATGTGGCCGCAAATTTTGTCCTGACTTTAAGGGCAAGGATGCACGTAGGCTTCTGGTGAACGTGGCATATGCCAAGACTGAGGTTGAATTTGATTACTAGTTTGATATTCTATGAATTGAAGACCCTGCCATGTGTGATTGGGCTAACAAGATTGAGTATGCAATGTAGACTTAGCATTGGGATGAAAGGAGGAAATTCGGATATATGATGATGAATATCTCTGAGTGTGTGAACTCAATACTGAATGGAGTGAGGAACCTTCCTGTTCTTTCACTGGTGAAGTCCATGTACGGGAGGTTGGCCGAGCTGTTTGTTCGCAAGGGGAGAGAGACAAAGGCCCAGTTGGGAACCAGACAGCAGTTTAGTCAGTATCTGGTGAAGGCTATAGAGACTAATTTGATGGCGTCAAGGTGTTTCATAACGACTTTGTATGACAGGAATAATTTTGAGTTCACTGTCGCCGATACCACGCCTATTAAGTCATTCTCACTTGGTAGTTATAGAATGTCACTCAGGGCACAAACATGTGACTGTGAATATTTCTAGGCACTTCATTATCCATGCTGTCATGCCCTAACTGGTACGCCACGTCCTGCAGTGTAATCGTGCACTCCCCGAATGACATATGAAATGTGTGTGTCTCCAGACGCCATTTTTCCATAAATGCACTCACCAACGGCTCATCCAACCTAAACCAAGTCTCGTTCAACCTCATAAGATAGTATAAACCGGCCATCCGCAAGTACAGAATGATTCTCTCATCCAGGCGCATACCTTGCTGTCGTTTCATGCTACCGATACATCGGTTAGGCTACATAAACAACACAACAAATTGTCTCTGACGAACACATCAAAACATATATACATAACAATATCGACTAATGCATCTCTTAATCCAAATGATGCTATAAATGCAACCAAATAATGCCATAAATGCAACCAAATAATTTTACGGGTACAAACACAAAATAAAATATATATTCAACAAACTAGGCCACATAAAAATAAGTTTAATACTAATAAAATATTTTTATTAATAACCCAAATCACAAAATCAATTCCATTGACTACTCTTACTCTAACTAAGTTTCACTACACATTATCTTCACTACTCATATTTTTCTACTTATTTGTAACCACTATCCAAATTCGAACTTACTCGGCCAAACCTCTAGAGATTATTAAGCCACTAATTTAACCACTCTATCTAGTTTAATAATTGTAATAATGACTAGCGTTAAAAGAGACGAAAAAACATTAAAATAAAACATTTAATACTATTTTTGAAAGAAAATGTATACACTAACCTCTTCATTGATGACACCAGCAATATGGGCAACTCCGTCCAAACGATAAAGACGGTTTGGGTTATCTCTCATCAGGTGATTTTTCAAATGTTGGAATATTTGGACTGAGGTTTCTCTGGGATTTAGTGGGGAAGGATTTTGGATTTGTGATTCAAATGAGCTCAATTCGATTTCTATTTATAGGGATTCTCCTAGTAAATCTAATTAGACTCGTTCAAATTACCATGGGTAGGAAACCATGTGCAACTCGAAACAGCCATAGTCGAATTACTATGGGTAGCACATTGGGAGTAAATCGAAACAGGTTGTTTTGAATTACTGTGTGCTCACGTGCATAGCTAAATGGAAACGGGTTGATTAGATTTAGTAGGATAGGATGCAAGCATGCATAAATCGAACCAGTGTGTTTTGATTTACATAGAGAATATCTAAATCTAGTCTGACTCATTCGATTTACATAGACAAGTAATTGGAAAGATTCATGTAACGTTTAATTGCACGTTTTATCCTAAAATATGTATTGAACACATTTTTTACACATCTACAATGTTATAATACACTTTAAAAATTAATATTCAATTAAAATATTATTTTTATTTTTTATGTTAAAAATAATTTCTGACATTTTCAAATACCAAAACATTGAACAAATGACTTGACACTAAAGTTAGTTTTTTGCTCTTGTTACCAATTTCGCAGAGGACGAATGTAACAAAATTCGATACTCTAATACTTCGAAACAAAAAGAAAAAAAAAGGGAAATAATCTTAGATTTTTATAGAAAAAATTATGTAAAGTATAGGACATTTACGACCTATATAATTGAAAGTATTAGGAGATTATAAGTGGTGGTAAACAATTTTGGATATTGAAATTGAAATAAAGTTATATTTAAAAGTAGTTAGGATTAGATTAAAAAGGTTATATAAGAAACACGAATTTTATTTTTGTATAGAATAAATTACCATTTGTATCCATGAAAGATAGAGACGCTGACAAATACACCTATATGAGAATAAAACAACAATTGTAACCACAGAAGATGACTTCTGTGTGTCAAGAGTACCCTAACGGACCAATTACGTAACCAACGTCTGGGTACTCTTGGCACACGGAGGCCATCTTCCGTAGTTACAATTGTCGTTTTATTTTTATATAGGTACATTTGTCAGTGTCTGTATCTTTTATGGGTACAAATGGTAATTTATTCTTTTTGTATATTGAATTATGAGTGATAAAATCTTTAAGAGTATTTATCTATTTTGATCCTCAAAGAATTTCGGACCATACACTTTAGTCCCCAACTAAAATTAATTACTCGATTAGTCCCTAACAATTAATTCCATCAGTCACTTAAGTCCTTTGCTCCGTCAACTCTAACAGAGGACAAAATAGTCCCTGACAACTCTAACAGGGGACAAAATGGTCTCTGAGCTTCTCTGTTCGGAAACGACACTATTCTCCTCCAATTTCCATCATATCTCGCATAACGCTAACAGTTTAACACTGTAACTTCAAGCTATACAATGCACACTCTACAATTTCAATGTTCACAAGAAGAAAAATTCTCAACTTGTTCTCAACCAATTCATACTCAGAAAACAATGACTATGTCTATCAAGTACTTGTCGTCTTCGATGGATCCCATGAATCTAGACAGCAAATCTGATTTGTTAAGACCCGTCGTCATCGTCGCCATCTCCCTCTTCCTCTGCCCTATCATTTCCATGACCACATTGTCCACCACTTTGATCGCTTTCTTCAACTTCTTCTCCGAACCAATGTTTAGTAATCGCTTCAGTTTCCATATGAGCGGTAACGGTGACATTTCTCGTTGTACTGATAGCTTGGATGCTAGGTAGAAACTGTCTGCCAACTTGAACTCCGAAAAGAAGGAATGAAGCACTCGGGGTCCATTGCAAATGAGAATTTGCATATGATGTCAAAAGAGAATCTTCTCATGATATCCTAATGTCCAACAATATATATTGCTTACCGAAAAGTAGAGAAAAGCGTACTCTTGGGGTAGTTGTGGAATTTGGTCTTGAGGATGTGGTGGACGTTGTCGAGGTTGGAGGTGATGCTGTTATCGAGGACGTGGAGGTGGATACTTTTGGTGGGTGAAGTGCGGAGAAGGTGAGTGTACCAGTCATAGAGATTTAGGAAGTATGTGGTCCATGACATGTTGAGGTAGGTGCGACACGCGTGGCAGTTACATCATGACTTGATCTTGGAGTTGAAGAGGAGGAAGAAAAATATAGAAAAGAAGATTGTGAAGGTGAAGAAAGAGAGTATCAATGTTAGGATTATGCGAGATATGATGAAAATTGGGAAGAACAGTGTCGTTTTCGAACAAAGGGGTCAGGGATCATTTTGTCCCCTGTTAGAGTTGTCACGGATTATTTTGTCCCCTGTTAGAGTTGTCAGGGACCATTTTGTCTTCCGTTAGAGTTGACGGAACCAAGGACTCAAGTGACTGACGGAATTAATTGTTAAGGACCAATCGAGTAATTAATTTTAGTTAGGGACTAAAATGTCTGACCCGAAATTTTTTAAGAACCAAAATGGATAAATACCAAGGTTGCGAGAATCGGACCGGTCAATAAACTGGTGAGGTGACTGGTTCACTGGTTTAATGGTTCAACCGGGGTTCAACCGGTTTAATTAAATATTAAATAAAATTATTAAAAATTTAATATATAATTTTAAATATTTAAATTTCAATAAAATTTAACCTAATAAAATTTAAAATTTAAAATTTCAATCTATAACCTAATAATAAAAAATAACAAACAATTGAAACAAATCAGTAATAATCATTAACCATTGAATTTGCAAACATAATCATAATTTAAATTTTGAAAAAACATAATCATAATTTGAACAAACAAACAGAATTACAAAAATATTATGAAATCAAACAAATAGATTATGAAATCAAATTGCAGTAACAAATTAAAAACAGAACAAAAACATAATTTAAAACTTACAAAAACAGAATAAAAAAACTTGATTAATTCATTTAATTAACAAAATTAAAAGCTAAAATGCAAAAGACAGCAGCAATCAACAAAAATTAAATGCAGAAGACAACAATGAAAAACAACAATTAACTCAGACAAACAAGCAACAATCAACATGATCAAATCCAAAAAAAAATAGCAATTAACTCCCAAAAATGAAAACTGAAGCAGGGCAGGGATCTGCTTACAAACTCAGAAATTCATAAACTCAAGCTAAGAAGAAATTAGTAAACTTAGAATCAGAAATCAGAAACCAAATAAAAGTACAAAAACAAGCAAAATTAAATTGAAGACCAGCAGCGAAGGAGGAATCCAAGTGACGGCGATGGAAGAAGGGAAGTGAGCTCAGGCACAGAGGGGATTGAAGACACGCTTGACGCACGAGAGAGGGGGATCGACGATGAGGACGGACCGATGGAGACACGATTTCAGGGTGGCCAACGACGACGAAGATAGAGAAAGGGCTCGACAGTGACAGAGAGAGACGACGGCGAGGGGAAGAGAAACGATGACAGCGACGAGTATACCTTCACCTTCCACAGGCGACGATTCTTGATGCCACCACGGTCAGTTCCACCCGGCGGCGAATATATATTATTTTTTTAATTGAAAACAAGAAAAAAACTGTTCGGTTCAAACGGTTTACCGGTTAATCGTCGGTTCGACCGATTTTCTGCCAGACGATTTTACACTTCAACCGAACCGACTAGATGACCGATTTTCAATTAATCCGGTTGAACTGGCTGATTCGATTCGGTTTTCAGAACAATAATAAATACTCAATCTTTAAAGATGATATCAACTATGTATTATACGTTGTTGTGGGTGTTTACAAAATGTTAATGGTATTTTAGTTTTATATAATTAAAATAATATTTATTTACAAAATATCAGTGACATTTTATTTTTTAATAATTAAAAATATTTTTTATAAATTTTAATGATATTTTATACTACTATTATAATAATGTTAAATATTAAATTGATCAAATATTATTGTATTTTACACTGAAATGATTGCTACCTACAAATTTTAACCTAAAAGCACACTCATTTGAATTTATTCCGAAATCAAATTCATAAAGTCAGCGAAAGCTAGCAGTACTGCAGTCTCCGGGGCAGCCTCCACTGAAACTATAGCTGTAGTACACGTAAACAAAACCACACGTGCCAATCCTAGTGTTCCCTATTTGGTTGTTATCCTTTCATTTCCCAGAAATAACATAGTAAGAGAAAAGAATTATATTTTATACCCAATTTAAACGCTCAAGCCTCAAGTGCTTAACAACGTCACCAACTTCGTTATTCCATCTTATTTGTTTCCAACACTAATCGAATAACCTCACTCTCTAACAATCACCACACCTTTTCCTATCTTCCTTTCTTTTTTCTTTTTTCAACGCCGTTGAATATGTCCAATCCCAAAAATCAGTCTGAGGATCCGAATTCTCCGGATCCGAATTGGAATTCGGATCCACAACTCCCGCTCCGTAACCTCGCACAGATCCGAACCCGACTCGATTCCCTCCATCGCTTTTTATCGGAATCCATCACCTCCAACAACCCTCTCTCCGGCGACCAATCCGCTGCCGTCTCCGATCAAATCGCCTCCGCCATCCACCAAAGCATCGCCAACGCCTCCGCCCTCGTCTCCTACTCTAAAACCTTCCACTCGCCGGGTTCCACTCCCGCCGCCGCGCCGCCGTTACCTAGGGTTGACCTATCAGCCAGTGTCGAGAAACTCAAACGCGCGTCGGATCTGAAAATCGAGCCGCCGGACGAGGACACCGCAACCGATGAGTTTGCCGATAGCGACGAGATCGTGGAGCTCGACGCCGTGGAGATCCTCGCGGAGCACCTTCACTTCTGCGAGATCTGCGGGAAAGGGTTCCGGCGAGACGCGAATCTGCGCATGCATATGCGCGCTCACGGGAACCAGTTCAAGACACCGGAGGCACTCGCGAAGCCGGAGAATTCGTCGTCCGCCGCCGTGCGCAGCCGGTTCTCGTGCCCGTTCGAGGGATGCAACAGGAACAAGAACCACCGGCGGTTCAGGCCGCTGAAATCGATGGTGTGTGTGAAGAATCACTTCAAGAGAAGCCACTGCCCGAAGATGTATTCGTGCACGCGGTGCCATAAGAAGAGCTTTTCGGTGCTCTCTGATCTGAAGAGCCACATGAAAAATTGCGGAGAGTCGAAGTGGAAGTGCTCTTGTGGGACCACGTTCTCAAGAAAGGATAAACTTTTTGGGCACATTGCTTTGTTTGAAGGGCATGTACCCTTGCTTGAAGACGATAATAAGGGCAAGCATGTGCAGGAAGATGATGATAGTGATCATTTTAGTGATTTGCCTGATGGCTTTTTTGATGATTTGGGTGATTTGAGCTCTTTAGGGTTTCCCTTAATTTAACTGTTTTTTCATAGAATATTAATAGGATATATAGTATAGATTTTGCATATATGTAATTTTGATACACTTGTTTAGATTTTGAGTTATATTTTTTTATTTCAGATATGATTTTTGAAATTCCATTTAATTGAATGCCATTACTTGAGGAGTGATGATGCTTGGATGTTAATGTGCCATGGTTGGGATTAATAGTAGGAACATGGCAAGTTATATGCATTTGTGTGAATATTAGTATACTAGTATCTATTTTTTTTTGGTACTCTTTGCCTCTCATCAGCCTATCTGTGTACATGCAATTAGTGTAATTGACCTAAGGTTGACTCTGGGCGATTCTTGGCTGTTTATGTACAGTACAAGATTAATGGTAAAGGTCTAGTGGACCATGGCAGAAAAGGATGTTGTCGGAGCGGGAAAAAATTGTGTGTATGGCAGTGGTAGGATGTGTTTTGTTGCTCAGAAACAGAAGTTTTCACTCTTGTTCATATGGTGCTGAAAGAAGACATCCGGAAAATGTTGGAAAGAGGGTGTCAGACTGTCAGGATATATAATATAAAAAAAATTAGGAGGCCAACTAACTAAGCTAATTCATTTTATTTTTTATTTTAAATTTAAAAAATTAAGATAATCATTATTTTAAC
>NC_029794.2:18416778-18426739 GCF_000816755.2 Arachis ipaensis | reverse complement strand
TTCATCTAAAAATAAGTTCTTTTATTTTAAGCTTGTACTTAATTATTTATACTTAAAAACAATTTAACTTATATTTTGTTATTAAAAGAAGAATATTCTTAAATATATTTTAATCTGTTACTTATATCTCGACTACAGAAAGTCTTCTAATTCAGCAAAGTACAAACACATATTAACACACATAATTTCTCATTATTTCAGATAAATAGAAATATCTGTTATATATGAAGAATCAGGACTAATTCGGAGAGAGAAAGCATAGAATATTATGAACAGTTACCTAAAAAATAGGTTACCAGAGATAAATTCTTAAAACACGTACACTCGTAATTCACACTTTATAAAATATAAACCCTAAGTATACAAAGATGTACATTATTCACTTTGAATTAGGGATGTTAATGGGGCAGGGCGGGGGCGGGGGATGCCTCCCTGCTCCCCATCCCCGCCCTCAGATTTGCTCTCCATTCCCGCCCCCATTTCCCGCCGTGGGGGAATATTGCTCCCCATCCCCATTTTCCACGGGGTCCCATTTTCCGCGGGGACCCCATTCCCCATCTACATAATAGTTCTGACTAATTATTAATTTCCATATGAATAGAGCTACAAGTATCTATCTTATACAAAAACTGCAAGATTTTATACAAAAAGTCTAAATGACACGATGGTGACTTCTTTCGAAATAACGCAATGGGGGGACGCAACGATGAGCCAAAGGAAAAAGCAGTGGATGAGGTGGGAGACGCGGCAACAGAGAGGAGAATGGACACGACGACAGAGTTACGAAAAGGAACGCCGCAAATAGAAATTACGACGCGGTAAGGGTGATGGCATGGTGAGGTGTGACGATGCGGTGAGAAGGGTGACAAGGGAATGGCTGCAGAGAGGTTGGATGGAGTATGGACAGCCTTAGGGATCTCTGAATTGAAGAGGGGTTATGCAAATAAAGATTAGGAATTTTGGATTTCTATATATATATATATATATGTGTGTGTGTGTGTGTGAGAAGTGACTAAAAAACATATATGAGAAATAAACTATTAAGAATAATTCAAGGAATTCATAAATTTCGGGGAATAGCGGGGACGAGGCGGGGATCCCCGCTCGGGTCCCCACGCCTGCTTCGGGGGAATTTTGTCCCCCATCCCCATCCCGCGGAAAAAATTCCCCACAATTGGATCCCCATTCGGGGCAGTCCCTGCAGGAATCCCCGCGTCTCGGGGAATTTTGCCATCCCTACTTTGAATCCATACTACGCTCATATCTTACTTTTGCTTACTTGAGCGTCAGAGTACCTTTACAGGTGCCCACTGCCGCCAATCCTCTTAAAGCCGAGGTATATACTTCATCCTTCTCAGGCGAAGACGAGCTCAACCTTGAATAGGATGAGTTATGCACCCTACGAGACTTATTACACAGGAACATTTGGCGCCAATTGTGGGCCAAGTTTAATCTAACCCCCTCCCACCACCACCTTTTCATGCAGGTTTTTAATCAATAGCAGAAGAGTATAACTTACTTCCTCCTCCATTCACTCAGGCCAAATTACTAGCTATAGTGGCGACAATGGTGATTATTATGCCTCGGAAGTCAAAACCGTGGTAGTAGTCACCCCAACGAAAACAACAAAAAGGACAAACCCTTTCTCAAAAGAAATCATCTTCTAGATCCCCAAAAATTTTACCTTGCCGACGACGTTAAAGCCTTATGATGGGATTGGCGACCGCGACATCCATGTTACAAAATTTCATTCCATGACATTATTGAACGGTCCATCTAATTCAATATTTTTGTCATTTGTTTCCTACTTTTTTGGACGGTGCTATCTTGATTTAGTTTTCCAGTTTACTTGCAGGTTTAATATCAAGTTTTGATGAGTTCACCAATCTATTTGTCAATAACTATGCAGTGTCCAAAATTTATGTGCATGATTCTGATTACCTCAACACCATCAAGTAAGGACAACATGAAAGTCTCAAGGACTACATGACAAGATTTTCTAAGGTGGCCATAAAGATTTCAAACCTCAACCCAGACGTCTACCTACATGCGCATTGTCCTGGAAAAATTCCAAGTGACTATAACAGTAATGAAACCAAAGACATTAGCCAAGTTTCGAGAGAAGGCAACAGACCAAATTGAGATAGAAGAACTCCAACAAGTTCGGAAAGAAAAAAGGCCAACCTCAAATTGAGATGACGACAAATGAAACAAAAACCAAAATAATAACGGGCGAAAGTCATTCAAATTAACTCCAAAATTTAACATGTACACAGCCTTCAATACTAAAAAGGGAGGACATAATCAAAGGCATCCTACACTCCTAGTTGATCAAACTTCCAAACAAAGCAATGACCTACCAAGATCAGAAATATGTGGATAAATCCAAGTCCTGCACTTTCCATTAGAAATACAGACATACCACAGATGATTGTGTTATAGCGAAAGATCTTCTCGAGAAATTAGGTCGGCAAGACCTTTCGGACAAATATATTGATGGACAGGAGCAGTGCAGAAACATGGAAAAACTCGGCCAACCATCAACTACAAATGGAAGTTACAGAGATAAAAGGAAGGTAACTGAAAACCCCACAAAACCGCGTGATGTTATTAATTGTATTTTTAACGGCTTTGTAGGTGGAAGCAGTAGCAGATCTGTCAGAAAAAGGTCGTACAGGACCATGCTGTCAGTAATCGGGTTCGACCCAACCTCCACCACCAAATTGGCTATTCTAGAGATAACATTCAAACATTAGATTTCAAAGCAATGGTAAAAAATTTGGACAACCTAGTAGTTATATCTCAAGGTGGGAGACCTATTGGTAGGAAAGGTGCTTTTAGACTAGGAAGCAGTGCAAATGTCTTTTTCTATTCCACATTCTAAAAAATGAAATTAAGTGATAAGGCCTTGCAACCATCAATAGGTTAACTGGTAGGTTTCTCAGGTGAGCGAGTTCCAATACGTGATCATGTGTGGTTGCAAACAATATTAAGTGAATACTCAAACTGTAAAACCCTAGATATACAGTATTTAGTTGTGGATTGCCAAATCCTATATAATATTATCTTAGGAAGACCTTCTTTAAATACATTTGGTGCTATTATTTCTACTATACACTTGCGTGTCAAGTTTTTTGTATGCAAGACAATATAATTGTGATAGTTCACGCCGAACAGAAGGAAGCTCGACAATGCTATAATGCAAGCTAAAGAAAAACCCCCCAAAGCAACCCGAGCAACAGTACATGCATGCAGTCTATAACTCGGAGCGCTTACCTCCTCTTGCAAAGCTTGATCCCAAATCATACATACAAGACCAACCTATACCAAGAGACACCTTAACCAAAATAATACTAATAGAGGATTAAAACAAATTCACTTACAGGGGAGATGCACTACATGGACCAGAAAGGGAACAACTGAAATTGACTTACTGCGACAGAATATGGACTTGTTTGCTTGGACCTCAGCAGACATGTCTTGGATAGACCTGAGTGTCATTAGCCACAAGCTAGCGCTCAATCCTTCAATCTGACATATAGTCCAAAAGAAGAGACACCTCGGCACAGACAAAAAGTAGCATCCATGGAAGAAATTCAAAAACTACTTGATGTCGGGTTTATAAAAAAAATCTGATTTAAAAGTTGGTTAACAAATGTAGTCATGCTCAAAGAACACAATGGCAAATGGAGGATGTGTGTGGACTTCACTAACCTCAAAAATGCCTATCCAAAAGATGCATATCCTTTACCCTGTATTGATAAATGAGTTGATAGTTCATCTAGATTTCAATATTTAAATTTTATGGATACTTATTCTGGTCATAACCAAATACTTATGTATTCAGATGACCGAGATAAGACTACTTTTATCATTGACTATGGTAATTTCTGTTACAAGGTTATGCTATTTGGATAAAAAAAAATGTAGGTGCTACATATCAAAGGCTTATGGACAAGATCTTCACTAACAAATCGGACAAAATATAGAGGTATATGTAGATGACATGGTAATGAAGACTAAGTCCAGGGGCATCCATACCAACGACCTCGAAGAAACCTTTCAACAATTTAAGCTATACAACATGAACTTGAATCCAAAAAATATGCTTTCGAAGTCCATGAAGGAAAGTTTCTAGGCTTCATGTCAACTTGCCGAGGTATAAAGTCCAGAGAAATGTAAAGAAATCTTGAAAATGAGAAGTCCTCAATCAGTCAAGGAAATCCAACAACTCACTAGTCGACTAGTAGCATTATCACAGTTCTTACCTCAGATAGCCCATTGATCACATCATTTTTTCAAGACCTTAAGAAAACAGAAAGAGTTCACATGGATAGAAGCCTGCGATCAAGCCTTCACCGAGCTTAAAACCATACTATCCTCATCCCTCAATTCTCCAAAAACTAGAACATGGTAAACCCTTATACCTATATTTATCTGTTACTGACTATACTGTTAGTTCTGTCCTAATCACTAAGATGGATAAAGTGCAACAATCAGTCTACTTTGTAAGTAAGTCACTCTAGAATGCTAAACTCAGATACCCAAAGTTAGAAAAGTTAGTTCTAGCCCGTATAACAACAGCCAGATGTCTTAAACATGACTTCCAAAGTTACACTATCATAATCCGAATAGAGCATCCAATAAGGCTAATTATGATAAACCTTAGCTCACCGAAAGACTAATCAAGTGGTCTATTAAACTTTTAGAATATGACATTCAATATCCAGCTCGAGGTTCCTTAAATCCCAAGCCTTGGCTAACTTCATAGCAAAACTAACCCTCCATGATTTAACTTCCACCAATGTAACATAGACGTTATGCGTCAATGAAGCTCAAACATGTAAGGTTTTGGAGCTGGAGTGCTACTTGAAGATAACAAGGAACAATTGTGGAACAATCCCTGCAATTCACCTTCAATGCCAATAACAATCAAGCAGAGAATGAAATACTTATAGCTAGTTTCAAATTAGCTCAAAGTCTCAGTATATGTCTGATAAACCCATATTTCATGAGTTTTTTTGTGCTTAATTAGAGTGATTTATTCAACTCTTCATCTACTTATTCACATTAATTGCATGGTTTTACTTTCCCTTCCTTATTATGTCATATTGTGAAAAACATGTTTCCTAAGCTTTAAAAAATTTAATTATTTTAATTACCTTTATTTCCATTCGATGCCGTGATTAGTGTGTTGAGTAGCTTCAGGTTTCCTAAGGCTGAATGACTTAAAGGATGAAAAAGGAAACATACAAAAATGGAAGGAGAAGGCAAAACGGAGCTTTAAGGAAACTGGTATCCACGCGATCGCATGGACAACGCGATCGCGTGCCAGAAGCAAAGAAGCAGCGACGCGGCCGCATGACTGACGCGACCGCGCGCCTTGAGTAGAACACCCACGACGTGGACGCGTGACTGACGCGACCACGTGGAAAGGAAAAGCTCCAGATGACGCGACCGCGTGACCCACGCGGACGCGTGACAGAGGCCACGTATCAGAATTTACAGAATACGCCCCCAACGAATTCTGAAGCCCTTTTTGGCCTAGATCCAAGTACAGACAGCATAGACCAGAGGTTATAAAGTGTGGGAATGCATCCATTCAGGGAAAGCTCGCATAATTTTAGTTTTCAATGATTTAGATTTAGTGTTACTTGTGACACCCAAAATGTTTGTACGAAAGGGATTTTTGTCGGTTTAGAGACTATATCTACAACGCGACTATTTTTATGACATTCTTTACTGGCAGAAATCACGATCGTCAACATGGCGCCGTTGCCGGGGAACTGCTAACGTGTGCCTTATTATTGGTTATTGTAAATATTTTTCTTTTGCTTGTTTATTTATTTTTATTTTTCCTTTTTATCTTTATTTGCTATTCTGTGCAACTACCAACAAACCCCACCCCGTGCATATGAACCATCCTTTCAACATAACCTCGAACCACCATACTCACAAGCTTCTCTTCACCATTCGCCATCATATGATCCTTCCTTACCCCAATACCAATCCAATCATTCCCAATCATCACCACTTTCCTTTGTATCATGTCCAAGTCTGGCAAACCGCGAAGCAGAGGATCGCCTAAAAGAAACAGTAATTAAATTTCAAACAACCATTCAACAACTGGAGCAAGCACTAATTCAATGGGCCACTAGGCGCTCAAATATACAAGGATCAACCACAGCTCCATGTGGACAGCCCGATGAAGAGCGTAGCATGAAAGAAATACTAGATGCAGTGAACCTGAGGAGAAAGCAAATTTTGGTCACTGAGGAGGCCATAGAGACCATTCTCCAGCTCCAAGCCAAGTCCGATCAGCCAGATGGTTATGCACGGGCTGAGGAGGACATGGGCCAGATGCGGTTTGATTGGGATGCTGTGAAGGCACGAATAGCTCTCGACCCTGCTGTTCCTTGGGAGATGGGTCAGGACACCACTATGCCTAGAGGGATCAAGAGAGTGTACTTGAATGATGAGGCTCGGCTATGGCATCAGATCTTGAGCAACTATGTGATGCCGAGTACTCATGAGACTGAGATCCCGGCTGCCATGATCACCCTCCTCTGGTGTGTGCTGGAGGGTAAGGACCTGTACTTGCCTCGTTTTATCCGGCATTATATGGCCAAGGTCCACGTCCGAGGCACCCTCCCCTTTCCTTATCTGGTTACACGGCTAGGCCGTCAGGCTAATGTGCCTTGGGAGGATGCCGATGAGCGACCACCAGCAGCGGACTGCAGGAAGATCATCCCTCACAGCAGGAACTTCCTTGCTTTGGGCTACAGACCACCACTTGTCACTACTACTGATGAGACAGTCCCTCCATCTGTTGGACCCTCTTCATCCACAGCTGCCCCAGCTGCCCCTGCTGCCACCACTGCACCTCCACCCGCCTCTGAGCCGGTTTATCACCTCGTGCACCGTCTATTCCGCCAGCTTGATCAGATGGAGCACCGTAACAGGCGCCAGTATGAGAGATTGGAGCGCCGCAGCAGGCGACGCTATTCCCATCTGAAGCTGATGATCAGACAGGGCGCCGACATCCCCTTCGAGCCCGACACACCATCAGAGCCATCAGAGGAGGAGGAGGATGAGCACGAGGAGGAGCCTCATTCCCAGGCAGAGACTCATCAGCAGGCAGGCACAAAGCACGCTACACCACCGCAGGAGGCCCCACATCAGCTTGAGGCTGCAGATCCGGAGATCCCGATCCAGTCAGTCCCCCCTCTACAGCAGCCAGACTCTCAGCCCACCACCGCCACAGAGACCCCAGCTACCATCCCTACCAGTGTTGACACTCCTTCACACCCGGCTTGATTGAACATCGGGGACGATGCTTCATTTTAAGTGTGGGGAGGTCGCCATCTCTGGCGTTTATTTTGGTGAACTACTACATACTTTTTCTTTTTATTTTGGATATTTTTTCTGTATTTTTCTCTTTTTCTTTTATTGTTATTTTCTGAGTACTTATATATTGCTACTTGTGTATTTTACTCTATTTTCTGCATTTTGCATTTTTTTTGTTCATATTTTAGTTATTTAGTTCATTTTAGTTATTTAGTTTAGTTTGCAATTCTAACTCATTAGTGGATCAATTAGTATAGTTTACCCTTTTTACATAAGATAGCTTAGTTATAGCTTAGTTTAAATTGACAAATATAAAAAAGAGTAAGCTAGAAACTTGAACATAATAGATTTAGATCCATAAAATCTTGTATATATAGCATTACATGATGTAGTTAAACTGACAACATTTCATCAAGGAGAAATATTAAAACTTCAAAGGCTACCCTAAATTACTTTTTAAGAGAATAATGAGAATTTTTAACTAAACCTGCATGACATACATAAGTGATAAATGATTTTTTCAGCTAGAGAACACATAGCCTGTGAATTTTGAGCTTAACTGTATGGTTACATTCAAACCATAATTTTTATTCCTGTGTGTTCCGACCTTCTTTCTTATTCTGGTGTTCTTTACTTTGTTTTAGTCTATATGTCCGATTATAGAATATAGGTACATCTCAAAATAATGATTGAGGCCATCATTTGATTTTAGCTCACTTACCCCAAATTAGCCTACCTTTTACATCACCTTTGTTAGCCCCCTTTGAGCTTTTTAAAAAAACTCCCTTATTCTATTTTAGCCAAATTACTAGCCTTAAGCAGAAAAACAAAAGAAAATCCCAAGTGAATCCTTGGTTAGCTTAAGATAGAAAATTATAAATAGAGTAAAATGTGGGAAACTTATTGGGAACATAGTTGATAAAGACAAAAGGTGAAAAAATTAAAAAGAATAAAGCAACTCAAAATTTTGGGAAGCAGGCTCATGAAAATTCAAATTAATTAAAATTACCATGTGTATTAAAAAAAAAAGTTAGTTTTCAAGCATGTGAATAAGGGGATACAAAAAAAACTCCCCAATGCAAAATAAAAAGCAATGCACATGGGATAAAAACAAGAATTGAAACATGAGCATGTGACATCAAAAGCGAGAAAATAGGGAGAATAGGTAAAGAAGCATTGTTTTACTAAGTATGTATGTTAGGTGAGATCTTAGTCTAATTAAGGATTCACTTATTAGCTCACTTAGCCTTATACATATATCCTTACCCTTTGCCTTAACCCCATTACAACCTTAATTAAAGACCTCATGAGTTTTGGTATGACTATGTTCTATAATTGTTGATTGGTTAGACGAAAAACAAGGTTATAGAAAGGAAGAATAAAAAGAAGAATAGAGTGATTAACCCAATAAACACTGAGTGATTAGAGAGAAAACACGAAATCCAGTGAGGGTTCAAAAGCTCATTAACATTTATCTCTGATTGTCTTGCAAGTTTTTTTTTTCTCTCATCTCATTTGCAAAAAAGTGCTTTATTATTCGAGGGTTAGCTATATATGTATATATATCTCCTTGAGAATGTGAAATAATTTGACTACATGTAGGCTTTATATATGAGTGGATGAATTAGAATTGCATGACTCATTAGGTAGATGCATTTAGCATAAGTTGCATTTCATAACATTCCATCACTTTAACCTTAATTATCTACCTTGGATTTAGCATGAGGACATGCTAGTGTTTAAGTGTGGGGAGGTTGATAAACCCATATTTCATGAGTTCTTTTGTGCTTAATTAGAGTGATTTATTCAACTCTTCACCTACTTATTCACATTAATTGCATGGTTTTACTTTCCCTTCCTTATTATGTCATATTGTGAAAAACATGTTTCCTAAGCTTTAAAAAAATTAATTATTTTAATTACCTTTATTTCCATTCGATGCCGTGATTAGTGTGTTGAGTAGCTTTAGGTTTCCTAAGGCTGAATGACTTAAAGGATGAAAAAGGAAACATACAAAAATGGAAGGAGAAGGCAAAACGGAGCATTAAGGAAACTGGTATCCACGCGATCGCATGGACAACGCGATCGCGTGCCAGAAGCAAAGAAGCAGTGACGCGGCCGCATGACTGACGCGACCGCGCGCCTTGAGTAGAACACCCACGACGCGGACGCGTGACTGACGCGACCGCGTGGAAAGGAAAAGCTCCAGATGACGCGACCGCGTGACCCACGCGGACGCGTGACAGAGGCCACATATCAGAATTTACAGAATACGCCCCCAGCGATTTCTGAAGCCCTTTTTAGCCCAGATCCAAGTACAGAAAGCATATATTAGAGGTTATAAAGTGGAGGAATGCATCCATTCAGGGAGAGCTCGCCAATTTCTAGTTTTCATGATTTAGATTTAGTTTAGAGAGAGATTCTCTCTCTCTTAGGATTTAGGACTTCTTCTTGTTTTGGGAGTAACTCTGGATCCAGGTTTTAATGTTCTTTTATTTTAATTTTACTTTTATTTATTTGATTCTAATATTTGAATTGATTATTATAATTTAAATTATGAATTATTCCATGTTACAGATTTCTATTTGAATTAATGATATTTAAGGTATTTTCA
>NC_029794.2:18403943-18416551 GCF_000816755.2 Arachis ipaensis | reverse complement strand
GAAATAAATAGGATTCGAAGGTCAAACTAATTAGTCCCTTGACTTACCTTTGCTTCATAGGTTAACTAAGTGGAATTAAGATACAACTTTCATTATTGTTGAGAGGGATAACTAAGTTGGACTTCTAATTTCCCTTGTCTTGCCAAAAGTTGTTTTACAGTTGTTATTTATTTTTAATTGCCATTTAATTCACTCGTCATTTAAATTACTTGCTTCTCACCTTCTAAACCCCGATTACAACCTTTATAACCAATAATAAGAACATACTTCCTCGCAGTTCCTTGAGAAGACGACCCGAGGTTTGAATACTCGGTTAACAATTTTTAAGGGGTTTGTTACTTGTGACACCCAAAACGTTTGTACGAAAGGGATTTTTGTCGGTTTAGAGACTATATCTACAACGCGACTGTTTTTATGACATTCTTTACTGGCAGAAATCACGATCGTCAATGTCATATAAGGTCAAGTGCGACTCACTCCTAATAGTATAACAGGTAACTGGTAATTTCTAAGTAAGAGATACACTGTTAAAAAAAATACTTGCATATTGTTAACAATCTTATCTCTTGTTTTTGAAATTTGAAATATCACATATACTTCGAAAACAAAATTCTTGAACTAATATCTTATCCAAACTAGCAACTACTAGGAATCAAACTCATGTGTCGAACTTATTGCAACTAACACTAGATGAGTCTAATGTTACACTAACATTTATTCTGTGTGTCACATAGGAAATAGATTAGCGAACACCATTTATTCAATACTTAAACACTGGCAACGTACCAGAAAACATCAAAGATACACACTAGTTCGAAAGACAATCAAGTTTCTTTACACTGATTGGGGCCGAGTTATATAGGCAAGGATTCACAAAATCATTGCTCAAATGTCTGAGTGAGGCCGACGCTAAACTCGTCATGGACGAGGTTCATTAAGGTGTATGTGGCACATTATATAAGGGTATACGTTAACACAGAAAGTCTTATAAATCGGCAAAACACATAAACATGTTAACACGCTTAGCTTCCCATTACTTTGGATAAATAAGAATATCCTTTATATACGAAGAACTAGGGCCGACTTGGAGAGAGAAAGCATAGAATGTTATGAGCAGTTATCTAAAGAATAGCTCAATAGAGGTAACTTCTTAGAATACGTTCATTCGTAATTTACACTCTATAAAATACAAATTCCTGAATACAGATCACACTCATTGCTTATTCTTACTTGAGCATTTGAATATCTTTGCAGGTACTCACCGCCGCCAGTCCTCTTGAACTAAGGTATAATTCATCCTTCTTAGGCAAAGACAAGTTTAACTCTAGACAAGACAAGTTATACGCCCTATAAGGCTCACTATGCAGGAACATATTCCTTTTTATTAAGAAATGGTGTTTTACTAGGAAACATCCTTTCATAATGAAGGTTTTTTTTTGGTATAGCATAATGAAGTTACTAACGCAAGAAATGAAGAATGAAAAAAAGTTCCATGGTGCTGGATTTACGAGTGGAAATCAGCCTTTTTTCTTTCAATTCGATCTAGAAAATTTTTTTTTTTGGTCGATGGATTGGATAACAACCCCCAATCCTAGGTTACAAACTTACACACACCACACCCACACACACATAATATCTCCTTTTTCTTAATCAAGTTTGCACTAGATAAGACTCGAACCTGAAACCACTTAGTAAGGCCAGCAAAAACGGCATCTCACAATGTGGGCCTATTGCAAAAAACTAGATTTGGGTTCAATATTAGTTGGTGAGCAATAATAATACAATGAAAATGATATTTGAACATCTCACTTTTTTTAACGTCCAAAGAAACAAAGCATCTGATTTTATTGTACTAGAAAAGGTCATCTTTTTTATAGTCAAATATAATTAGGTATTAACAACTTGGGTTGATTTAGGGCCGTTTGAATAGGTTTATAAGTGACTTTTTTAACTTTTAACTTATGAAAAGGTGTAGTATTAATGTCTGGTACAATTTTCAAAATAAAATTACAACTTTCTAAAAAGATATTTTGGTGCTTAAGGAGAAGTTAAAAAAAATGACTTCTCTCGTAATAAAAAGCTTTTTATCACTTTTCTCTTAAAATAAGTACTTTTAGAACTAAAAAATCAAACAAAAAAAAAAAACTTATTTATAAGTTACTTTTAATATAAGTATTTATTGTTTAAGCTATTTCTTTAAAAGTAACTTAATTAAGTTGTTTACCCAAACTGGGCCTAAATAAGTATCCATGGTTAGAATCTCATTTTATATATACATTAACTCATTAGCCAACGACAAACCCTCAAATGAAACTCTAATATGCAACTAATTAGTTTTGACTTATGTTATTCACGCACCCAATTTCCAATATCTTCTTCTCTATTTATTTATCTGTATTTTCTCTTTCTTTATTTATTTATTTGCTTGTTATACATTTTTAAAAATAGGAAAAAATTATACGAAACACATAAATTTAGTGATGATAAATACAAAATTTTTTAAAATAAATATAATTTTTTGAAGTGAATCAAATGGAAAAACATATAAATTTACCAAAGATAATATAGAATTTTGTGATTTTAAAGGGAAGAATAATAACTTTATGAAAAGAAATATTAAAAAAACACAAAATTTTATTGACAATAAATCAAAAATATTGTGGTGATAAGAACAAGAACATTTTTGAAAGTAAAAACAATTTTTTAAATAGAAATAAAGAAAGAAAACGAAAAATAAATTATCAATAAACACATAAATTTGTGTGGTGATAAATACAGAAATTTAATTTATATTTTTGTGTTATTTAAGTTACATTTCTATGTTATTTAACTAAAATTTCTATATCTTTTGACTAAAATTTCTTTATTTTTTTAATTAAAATTTATGTGTTTTTTCTTTTGCGTTATTCATCTAAGAAAACTACAAAATTCAAATGAATTTCAGTATTATTTAACTTATATTTCTATGTTATTATTAACTAAAATTTGTGTTATTACTTTGTATCATTTAACTAAAAATTGAACAGATCAAAACAATTTATGTGTTTTATTACAACTAATCTTCATGTGTTTTCTTTTTTATTATTCAACTAAAAAATTTACACAAATTAAAATAATTTGTGTTATGCAACTAGAATATTTATATTTATTAACAAAAGTTTTTATGTTTTATTTTTTCTTTCTCTTTGTTCATACCCTGACCCAACGTTAAGGCCCAGGTCCAAATGAGAGACCCAATCCAAAGGATTGAGCCCCATTCTACACCGACCTTCCCTTATAGAAGTCGGTCCTTACCACGACTTACTCTAAAGAAGTCGGGAACGAAGATTAGCTGGCAGATAGGCACTCATTCAAGTGAGTAACTGTCCCTAAAATCTCTCAACCCACTTCCAGGAGCCATATCTCAACTTTCCTAATATGAAGGGACAGTTATCCACCTTAAAAAGTGGAACTACTTCAACGGTGGTTATGGCTCACCACTATAAATACACTGACACCCCTCGGGTATCTCTAAGTCCCAATATTCTCTAAACCTGCTCACACACCTTGCTGACTTAGACATCGCAGTGTCTTTGCAGGTACCACCCCCCATTCACTTATACACACAAGTCGGACGGAAGCCCAGAAGCACGATTCCCTTCGAAGGTTTCCCTTCACAGACGATTGGGCCAGCCTAACGAGTCCAACCCATCAATCTGCGGTTACCCATCGTAACATTGGCGCCGTTGTCGGGGACCCGAGAGATCAACCAGTGATGGCGGACAAGTCACCAGAAGATGGTCACACGGCGTCTGATTCCGAACAGGAAAACCTGGATACCGGAAACAACGACGCGGACCCAACCCTTCACCAGGGAACCAACGACCAATAGAGAGAAGGCACCTCTAGGTTAAAAAACCCAAAGGAAAACTCCTCGGAGGGACGAGAATCAGGAAAGGAAGGGCCACCCCATGCAACCGAGCTAATGGGATTGGTCCATGGTCATCAAGGTCGTTTGGAACAACTGGAACAGGAATTAGAGCGACAACGAGAGGTGGAGCGAAACCTCAGGGAAGAGATAGAGCGACGAAAAGAGTTAGAGGAAAAACTCTTGAGGCTAGAATCTTCCCTTAGAAGTCGGAACTCCCGTGGCAACCGAGAGGAGTCGCCCCTGGGAGGAGAAGATCCATTCAGTGAGGACATAATGAGGGCAAAAGTTCCAAGAAACTTCAAAAGCCCTGATATGAACCTCTATGACGGAACCACGGACCCAAAGCATCACCTAAGCAATTTCAAAAGTCGGATGTATCTGGCTGATGCTTCTGATGCAACTCGTTGCAAAGCTTTCCCGACCACTCTGTCAAAAGCGACAATGAAGTGGTTCGATAGCCTCCCTCCAAGGTCGGTTACCAGCTTCGAGGACCTCTCGAGAAAGTTCTTAATGAGGTTCTCCATCCAGAAGGATAAAGTAAAGCATGCGCCGAGCCTCCTGGGAATAAAGCAGGAGGTCGGAGAACCTTTACGGGACTATATGGAAAGGTTCAACAAAGCGTGCTTGGAAATTCAAGACCTGCCCACTGAGACGATCATCATGGGGCTAGTAAATGGACTTAGAGAAGGCCCCTTTTCACAGTCCATATCAAAAAGGCACCCCACCTCCTTGAGTGATGTACAAGAAAGAGTAGAAAAGTACATCAACATGGAGGAGAAGGCCAGACTACGAGAGGCAAGTTGGCGACCTGGGCACCCCCACTCGATAAAAGAGAAAGAAAGAGAGCCCAAGAAGAAAGAAGAGCTCGGTCTCGATAGACCGAGGAAATATCACTCTTATACTCCTCTAAAGGTTTCCATAGTGGATGTATACAGAGAAATCTGCAATACTGAAAGACTGCCGCCTCCCAGGCCCATTAAAAATAAAAAGGGAGGAAGTCGCAGCGACTACTGTGAGTACCATAAGATGTATGGTCACTCAACAAATGATTGCTACAACCTCAAAAATGTGATAGAAAAGCTGGCCAGAGAAGGCCGACTTGACAGATATCTCATAAAAAGGTCGGACAATCATGGGAAAAGAAAGCGAGATGACGGGGACAGAAGAGACCCACCACCACAAACCCCCGAGAGGCACATAAATATGATCTCGGGAGGATTTGCCGGAGGAGGACTCACCAAGTCATCTCGCAAAAGACACCTCAAGCGAGTCTACCAGGTCGGGAGCGAATCACCCGACCTTCCTACTATCTCATTTACAAAGGAGGATGGGCAAGGAGTAATCCCTGGACACGATGATCCAGTGGTGATAACCATGATCCTAGCCAATGCCCATCTCCACAGAACTCTAGTAGACCAAGGGAGTTCAGCGGACATCCTTTTCAAGCCCGTGTTCGACAAACTAGGGTTGGAGAAAAGGAGTTAAGAGCCTACCCCGATACCTTGTACGGACTAGGCGACACGCCAATAAAATCACTAGGATTTCTACCCCTCCACACAACCTTCGAAAAGGGGGAAAAATCCAAAACTCTGAGCATAGACTTTATAGTCCTCGACATGGGGTCAGCATACAATGCCTTAATTGGCAGAACTACCCTAAATCGACTCGGAGCAGTGGTGTCTACTCCCCATCTTTGCATGAAATTTCCAACACTTGTGGGGATAGCAACGGTACGGAGAGACCAGAAATTGGCAAGAAAATGCTACAATGAAAGCCTGAACCTGAGAGGAAAAGGCAAGGAAGTCCACATCATAGAGCTCGGCGGCGCGAGAGCCAAAGAGGAGCTGCATCCGCAACCGAGAAGAAAAACTGAAGAAGTACAGGTCGGCGAAGAAGAAGGAAAAAATACCAACATAGGAGCCGACCTAGAAGAAAACCTAAAGCGAAGGTTGACAAAGCTCTTAAGAGTTAACTCTGATCTCTTTTCCTGGAAAGCTTTCGACATGCCTGGGATAGACCCCGAACTCATGTCCCATAGGCTCTCGGTAAATCCGGGGTCACGACCTGTACAACAGTGAAGGCGTAAGCTGGGCCCTGAACGAGCTCAAGCGGTGGAAGAGCAGGTACAAGCTCTCCTGGAAGCTGACTTCATCAGAGAAGTCAAATATCCAACATGGCTAGCAAACATAGCGCTAGTCAAGAAGCAAAACGGCAAGTGGAGGATGTGCGTCGACTATACTGACCTGAATAAAGCATGTCCCAAAGACCCATATCCACTTCCAAGCATTGATACTCTAGTAGACTCCAGCTCGGGGTATCAATACTTGTCGTTTATGGATGCTTACTCGGGATACAACCAAATCCCAATTTACAAGCCGGACCAGGAAAAGACATCATTCATCACGCCTAGAGCGAATTACTACTACGTGGTCATGCCCTTTGGATTAAAAAATGCAGGGGCCACATACCAAAGGCTGATGAACAAGGTGTTTTCTCCCTACCTCGGGAACTTAATAGAGGTCTACGTAGACGACATGCTGGTGAAAACTCAGGAAAAAGCTGACCTCTTAACAGACCTCTCACAAGTTTTCAACACCATAAGGTCGCATGGGATGAGGCTAAATCCCGCAAAATGCACCTTCGCAGTGGAGGCTGGAAAGTTTCTAGGGTTTATGTTAACCCAAAGGGGGATCGAAGCAAATCTCGACAAGTGTAAAGCCATCCTAGAAATGAAAAGCCCGACTTGCTTAAGAGAGGTTCAACAACTGAATGGCCGACTTACAGCCCTCTCCAGGTTCTTGGCAGGATCTGCATGAAGATCCCTTCCACTGTTCTCCCTACTAAGAAAGGAATGCCAGTTCGAATGGACTCCAGAATGCGAAGAAGCGTTCCAGGAGTTCAAGAGGTTCCTGAGCCAACCTCCAATCCTGACCCGACCTCTAGTTGGGGAAGAGCTCGTCCTATATTTGTCCGTAGCAGACAAAGCTGTAGCATCAGCCCTGATATGAGAAGATGAGGTTGGACAGCATCCAGTGTACTTCACCAGCAAAGCTCTACAAGGCCCTGAACTAAGGTACCACAAACTAGAGAAGTTTGCGTATTCTTTAGTAATAGCCTCACGGAGGCTACGACCTTACTTCCAAGCTCACACAATAAGAGTCCGAACGAACCAACCCATGAAGCAAATCCTCCAAAAGACGGATGTTGCAGGGAGAATGGTTCAATGGGCGATAGAGCTCTCCGAGTTCGACTTGAAGTACGAAACTCGGACGGCAATTAAAGCTCAATGCCTCACCGACTTCATAGCAGAATACGCGGGAGACCAAGAGGAGAAGCCAACTACATGGGAGCTATACGTAGATGGATCCTCAAACAAGATAGGAAGTGGTGCAGGCGTAATACTAGTCAATGAAGGGGGAACACAGATAGAGGTTTCCCTCAAATTTGAATTCCCAGCTTCTAATAATCAGGAGGAATATGAAGCCCTGATTGCAGGATTAAAGCTGGCAGAAGAGGTCGGTGCAACCAAAGTGCTGATATTCAGTGACTCTCCAGTGGTGTCCTCCCAAATAAATGGAAAGTATCAGGCCAAAGACCCAAATATGAGGAGATACTTGGAAAAAACTCTGGAGCACCTCGGGCGCTTTGCAGAAACTGAGGTCAGACATATAACTCGGGATCTTAATAGCAGAGCAGATGCCCTCTCCAAATTAGCAAGTACCAAACCAGGAGGGAATAATAGAAGTTTGATCCAGAAAACTCTCCAAGAACCCTTTGTGGTAAAAATAGAGGGCAAACAAGATGTCCTTGAAGTAACTGGGCTAAACCTCGGATGGATGAACCCCTTGGTCGAATACCTAAAATTTGACATCCTCCCCAAAGAGAAAAAAGAGGCCAAGAAAATCCGGAGGGAAGCACAATACTACACTCTGGTGAAAAATACCCTCTATAAAAGAGGAATATCAACACCATTACTAAAGTGTGTACCAACCTCAAGAACAACTGAAGTACTAGAGGAGGTTCATAATGGGATCTGCAGAAACCACCTCGGAGCCAGGTCGCTTGCCAAAAAGATAATCCGAGCTGGATTCTACTGGCCGACCTTGCAGAAGGATGCCACATAATTCGTAAAGAAGTGCCAGCCATGCCAGATGCATGCAAATTTCCACTGACTCCTCCCGAGGAGCTAATCAGTATAACTTCTCCATGGCCCTTTGCAAAATGGGGGATGGACTTGTTAGGACCTTTTCCCCAGGCCCCAGGACAAGTCAAATATCTAATTGTGGGAATAGACTACTTCACAAAGTGGATAGAAGCAGAGCCATTAGCCACCATCACGGCTCAGAGAAGTCGGAGGTTCCTCTACAAAAATATCATCACAAGGTATGGGATACCACATTCCATTACCACAGATAATGGAACCCAATTCACCGACTCTACCTTCAAAAGCCTGGTAGCCAGTATGAAGATCAAACACCAGTTCAGCTCGGTAGAGCATCCACAAGCAAATGGACAAGCCGAAGCAGCCAATAAAGTCATACTGGCAGGATTAAGGAAAAGACTACAAGTGTTATGGGCCTACCGGACGACGCCACAATCTGCCACAGGAGAAACACCCTTCCGACTTGTCTACGGTATGGAAGCCATGATACCAGTAGAAATCGACGAACAAAGTCCAAGGGTGATCTTCCATGATGAGATCGGAAACATATAGGAGCACAAAGAGGAGCTGGAACTGCTCCCCGAAGTCCGAGAACAAGCCCAGATAAGAGAAGCAGCATTGAACCAAAGGATGACTACCAGGTACAACAAAAAAGTCATTCGAAGGAGCTTCACCCCAGACGACTTAATCTTAATCAGAAACGACATTGGAGTCAACAAATCTGGGGAAGGAAAGCTCGCTGCTAACTGGAAAGGACCATACAAGATTAGTGAGGTCTTAGGAAAAGGCTATTATAAAGTGACCGACTTAAACGGCACCAAGTTACCCAGGTCGTGGCATACTTGTAATATGAAAAGGTACTACAGTTAAAGCGAACTCTACTCCTTGATGTACTCTTTTCCCAACTTCATGATTTTTTCCCAAAAAGAAAAGGGTTTTTTCTGAAGAAGGGTTTTTAATGAGGCATTACAGTAGAGACTAAGGGATCATAGATAGTCAAAAACCCTTAGTAGCAGCAAAGTACCTTCGCAAATAAATAAAGACCTTTTACAAATATCTCTTATAAAATTCCTTTTCGCTTTCTTTCTATGAAACGCGCCGACTTAAGCTCGACAAAGCGTGAAAATTATATGAACCGACCTAGATGGTCGTCAGGATAAAACGACAAGGTACAAGTCGGTGTAAAGAGGTTATAAAAGTCGATCATGATAAACTCGAAAAGTGTCTGACTTATAAGTCGGAAAAACTGAGAAACAAAGAAATACATCGCAAAAATAACCTAAGTCATAAAGACTCAATAGAATTGGGTATAAGGAATACCAAAAAGAGATTAGAAAACCTATCGAAAAGCGCTAAGGCCAAGGCTGTCCCAAAGAAAAATCTTAAGAGTAACTTACAAGATGGGACAGTCAGTGAAGAAAAAGGTTTCTCCTTTTCGAACAAAGATCAAAAAAGGTTTTTTCAAAATAGAAAAGCATGCACGCAAAGGTAACTTAAACCCTTATCCAAAAAAGGGTATTTTTTGTTAACAGCCATAAAAGGCCAAGAGAATGTCAGGAAAGTTCCACCACAAAAATAAATAGTTCAAAAGGGAGGGCCCACAGACCGGGCCCCCATATAGCCACAATAAATTTTTTCAGTTAGGAAGGACGTCACCACCAGAGCCGGGAGGAGTAGTCGGAGCACCACCAGAGTCAGGGAAAGTGGTCGGAGCATTGTCAGGGCCAATATCCATAGGAGATGGAGCGGAAGTTCCAGGAGCCTTTGAAGAACTCGGGGCATCTTTAGGTCGGGGAGGGGACTCCATTATCCTTTGCCCCCGAGTCTTTAAATTAGACTTGGTGACATATTTGGGAGATGGAGGAGGAACAATAGCTCCATCAACCACAATCTTGTCCGGATCCAAAAGAGAAAGATCTAAGTCGGGAGCAAGAACCCTGACCTGCTCCTTAAAGATCCTCCATGCTTCCTCAGCCCCATCAGCAATGGAGTCCTCCAACTCTGTATAGGCCTCCCGAGCCCTCATCAAATCTTTTTTCACCCCCACAAGGTCCTCAAATAAGCTCAAATAACTCTCCTGCGCCTTCTCCCTCAGGCCCTCTGCCATGGAACACTGGGCCTGCAGCTTCCTCTCCCTCTCCTAGAGACCATTCCTCTCTTCCTTCAACTTGGTGACCTCCTCCCCCAGCTCCTTCTCTTGCCCCTGATATAAGAGAAGCCTCCCCTCCAGCTCTTCAACCCTCGAGGATGAACCCAGAGAGCTAAGAGGAATCTTCTCAAAAATATCAAGGAACTTTGTGCACACCCCCGCCGCCCTGATACTCTCCTGAGCCAGAATAGTAAGGTGGTTTTGAACAGAAGCATCATCCATACCTATACGGGTATGAGGATAGATATACTTCCGAACAAACTGAGGCGCATCCACCTTGACCTTACCTTCAAAAGAAGAGCTAGACTCTAAAGTCTTGCGCTTCTTCTTTTCTGGTTCAGGGGAAGATCGGGGAGGAGGGGATGGCAGAGAAGAAGCTGAGGAAGAAATGACAATGGGTTAGGTAGGGGTCCCCAAATTGCGAGAAGAGGGGGGAGGGGAAGGAAGGGAAGAGCTAGTTACCCTGGTGCCACCAACTCTGGCGCGGGATCTTGCCTTGGCCTCCTGAACTCTCTGGTAAGACTCCCTGAAATTCTTCTTCGCCGTCTCTGTAAAAAACAATTAGGTAGCTAAAATCAGCAAAACAAGTCGGAAGAAACAAGTCAAAAAATATAAACAAACAAAAAGCTACCTAGTTGTGTCTGGACAAAGGTCGGAGACCCTGGAGAAACTTTTTTGTATCCAGATAGGGGGCCTCCCCCACACTTCTCGGAGGAACCCCACAATGGCTGCCTCCACTTCATCCAAGTTATCCAAACTATATTTCTCACAGGGGGAGGCCTCCAACCAGTACAAAGAGAAGCAAGGGGAAGAATTCTCATCTAGGAAAAAGGGATGGTGACCCTCTACAGCTTGAACTTTGAAAAAATAATTTTTGAAGTCATGGAAGGATTCATCAAAAAGGGTGAAAATTCTCCGACCTTGTATAGCTCAGAAAAACACCCACTGTTGTTTGTTATTTTGCTCACTAAAGGGCTTAGTCATGTGAAAGAGGAAAAAGAAAATCCTCAGAGAAGTCGGAAAATCTAAAGCGTGGCTAATAAATTGGTAAATTTTCAGAAAACCCCAAGAATTAGGGTGCAGTTGGGTAGGAGCAACACGGCAGTGGCATAAAACGGCTATTTCAAAATCAGAAAAAGGAAGAAAGACGCCCAAACGGGTAATCATGCTCTCATACATATAGAAAAAATGAGGGGCTGCCTCAGCAGCCCTCGCAAAGCAAACCCGGTCTTCTGGACCCGGGGCAATCAACTCATACTTCGGCTCATCCTCATCGGAAGTACAAATTCTATGATGAGTACGGAGGTCGGTGATGAAGTCAGTATCTATGAAGGGTTCCTCCCCAAGAATTGTGCCATCAACCCATAATGAAAGAGATTCTAAGGTAGACATCTTTCTAAAGGGGGCAACGAATCCTACAAGAAAAGCAAAAAAAGGAAAAGAAATCAAAATAAAGCCTCTAAGGGTCTGAGGTAGAAGTTCTCAAAACCAACAAAACGGCTAAAACTACGGTCAAACACTCCTACGAAACAGAAACATGCAAACAAAAAGCATTTTTGTGGTAAAAAGAGAAGGACTGACCTTTACTTCTGAAAGCGACGAGAATAGCAACAGTCGACAGAAGGCAAGAACGAAGCTTTCTCCAAAAACAAGGGTGCACGAATATGAAGTTTTCAGAAACGAAACAATGAAAGAGAGGGAAAGTATTTATAAACACGTTAGGGGCATAATGGTAAAAGCGGAAGCAGCCATTAATGGGTGCACCGTTACCAAGGTAATTAACCGCTACGTGTGGATACGCAAACTCCTAACGGACGCGACGTTTGATTAGACGCGATTGTGGAAATTCAAAAAGTCACGGAAAGTCACGTCGGTTCTGAACAATCACGTCGGTTCCTCTATAGGTCGGCTATGACCCCGAGTAGAATACTCGAACCCAAGTCTTGAAAGCAATTGGGCTCGAGTAGGGGCACTGTTCATACCCTGGCCCAACGCTAAGGCCCAGGTCCAAATGAGAGGCCCAATCCAAAGGATTGAGTCCCATTCTACACCGACCTTCCCCTATAGAAGTCGGTCCTTACCACGACTTGCTCTAAAGAAGTCGGGAACGAAGATTAGCTAGCAGATAGGCACTCATTCAAGTGAGTAACTACCCCTAAAATCTCTCAACCCACTTCCAGGAGCCATATCTCAACTTTCCTAATATGAAGGGACGGTTATCCACCTTAAAAAGTGGAACTACTTCAACGGTGGTTATTGGCTCACCACTATAAATACACTGACACCCCTCAGGTATCTCTAAGTCCCAATATTCTCTAAACCTGCTCACACACCTTGCTGACTTAGGCATCGGAGTGTCTTTGCAGGTATCCCCCCCCTCCATTCCC
>NC_029794.2:18345631-18403748 GCF_000816755.2 Arachis ipaensis | reverse complement strand
TCAGACGATTGGTCAGCCTAACGAGTCCAACCCATCAATCTCCGGTTACCCATCGTAACACTCCTCATCTTGTTTCTTTTTCTTTTATTCTCTTGAAAAGAAGAAAAACACACAAAAAAAAAAGGAAAAAATGTGAAGAAAGAAGAAATAAAAGTATATGCAATAGTAGAATCAACACAAGGACAATAAAAAAAGAAGAAATATTAAAAAAATACAGTAACAAAAGAAGAAGTACATTATTTACCCAGACGTTATTTGAGTTTTTTTTGCTGAGAAATATTATACGTAAAAGTTTTTTTTTTAAACCAAGTCTAACTAAGTTAAATAATAAAGTTTGTATAAGGGTGAGTGAGAGTGATAAGAATAATTTTTGTTGATGTTAAACTAATTTGGTTGGATTTAATTGATAAAAATAAACCAAGTCTTCACATTTTAAAGAATAGATAAAAAAACAAACAAACATAATAGATTTACTGAAAAAATACAAAAAAAATGCACAAAAAAATAATATAAATAGATAGAAGTTCATACTTAATATGTGATAGAGATATATTTGTGTTAAAATTTCTGAAGATTATGTTGAAAAATAAAAAATATATAAAGACTATGTTAGAATTTTTGAAGATTAGGATGAGAAGTTAAAAATATATGAGGATTTGAATGACAATATAATAGTGGAAAATATGTGCGAAAAAATAAATAAAATTTAATAAGCACAAGCTAACTTTGAAAAGCTCCAGCTTAGGTGCTTTCAAAAGCACCCCTAATTTTTAAAAACTACAAGTACAAACATTTGAACTTTTTAATTTACCAAACACAAAATGAGATACTTTTTAAAAGTACAAGCACCTCTTAAAAAAATTTTACCAAACCCAACCGTAATACTATTTCCAGTGCCATAAATTCTGCCATGCAAATGGAAGAGGTATTCCCCCAATCCACCAACACAAATTGACATACTCCAATAGTGTACCTCAAAGTCCTTTGCTCATAATAAGCACATAATTGTATCCTTAATCCCACTACTTTGCAACTCCCTCTCAATCCTCCTATTTACTAGCCATGCTTGTGCAAAAGAGTTAATCTTTTATAGATATAAGTGCATTCCTTCCTCTTCAAATCCTCCACACAACAGCGAAAAACAACACTACCAAATTATACTATTTTTGTTGAAGCATTATCCTAAACCAACCGTGAACCGGCAACAAAAAACTATGTACATGTTATGTCTTAAAAAAATATGCAGTTGTCTTCGTATGAAGTTAATAGTTAAAAATCGTTATGATTCGGCGTGTTTGACTAAATTATCATTTAACTATTCTCAACTATTAACTTCATATGAAAAGTGAAAGTATGTTATGCGTTGACATGGAAGCGGAGTGTGTTATGTTATCCTATAATGTGGCGACTGAGTTTTTAAACATAGAAGAGAAATCGGATGATCTGATTTTTTTGTCATAGGAGATACAAACAAATCAAACAGTTCGATTTGTTTGGAGGAAAAAAATTGAAATCTAGAAGTACTTAAATCGAACGGTATGATTTGAGGTTTTTTCTTTTAATTTTGGAAACACTCAAATCGGTAGGTTCGATTTGTGGATATAAAAAAATTTCAAATAGATAATGACAAATTAACCGGTTCGATTTGTCTGTGTATATGAACCCCTTTGCCAATTGACAGAACTCTCTTCTTCCCCTTCTTCGGCCCTCGCCTCCTTATACTCCTTGTTTTCAGAAACTATAACACTCAAGTTAAGTTTTACACTTTTTAATTTTGAAATGGGTAAAAGAATGGTATACCACCGCATTATCGGAGAGTATGGTGCTTAACGCGGTTGTAATGTCAGAAAAAAACAAATTGAACAGTCTAATTTGATGGTTAGAAGGTTTAATTACTCAATTAGTCTTATAATTTTACTAATTTTTTAATTAGGTCTCTATATTTTTTTTCCTTTCAATTGGGTCCTTATACTGTAATTTTGTAATTAAGTCATTCCTAGTGTAAAAAATATTAGAGTTAACTGAATATTTTTTCGCAAATTAAAGGTATTTATAATTAAAAACTTAATTAAATATTTGACCGCATGTATTTTGGTAAAAATATTATATTAATTTAATATTTTTAACATGAAAAGGATATAATTACAAAATTAAAAGTAGTGTAAGGACCCAATTAAAAGAAAAAAAATGTATAAGGATCTAATTAAAAATTTGATGAAACTATAAGGACTAATAGAATAATTAAACTTTATTAAAATTATATTTATATATAGTTATAAATTGTGATAAAATAATTAAATATAAATTAATTAATAAAAAATTTAATTATTCAATGTATTTAGATAATTTTGTTTGATGTACTATTTGACTATATTTTATAGAGTTTACGAATGTTGACGTGTAACCACTTACTCCTGTCTATCCTTACAATCCTATTGTGGAAGAATATTTACGGAAAATTGATTTTTATCACATTTCTCATATTGGAATAATTCAATGTCAATCGACAATGGTAAACGCTCAAATCGAGAGGTGGTTCCTGACACACATATATTTCACCTTCCGGTTAATGAGTGTGCTGTGACATTAGAAGATGTGGCTGTTATTCTTAGTCTTTCGACAAATGATCTTCGAGTGATAGAGTGACCATGGGTAGGCACAATGTCTTAGAGGCTAAATGTTTGCACTAATTTGGGATTGCAACTAAGAAAACAGATTATAAAGGAAGCTTCATAAAGTTGACGTGGCTTCGAAACCTAAAGGATCATTTAGATTTGATTGATGAAAATAATATTCAAAGGTACGTGAAATACCACATCATGTTATTATTTTGAACAATCTTATTTGGAGACATATTTGAGGCAGCGACACACTAAAAATTTTTGTCTTTGTTCCGCAGCTTCGTAAGATCAGAGAATTTAGTTGGGGTTCGGCATGCCTAGTGGTGCATGGCAGAAATTAGACCAATTAAGAGATTGTAATATAAGAACAGCGTTGTGAGTATAGCTCTTAACCAGCAAAAATCTACCGCATCAATTTAGAAAGGTTGTCACAAAAGTTTAGAATAAAAATACTGGGAGTATGAGTCACAGGTCGTCTCCCAACGAGTTGCTAGAAAGGGTGCTAAGTTATTAATCAGAAGTTTTTCGAGAATTTTGAGAGTTGAATAACAGAAAATAAATAATTGTAATTTAGTGCAATGAAAATTAAAAGAAATTTATATTATTCAAAATAAAAAATCTTGACTGGGGGAATGATTAATTGGAAGTTCTGTTCTTGTTGGAATTCTCTCAAGTGTAGTATAAAGAGATTGTTATTTTCACTTAGTTAACCCTTACTAAATAAAGGAAAGTCAAGTGATTGAGCTAACTCTTATTCGCAAATCCTAGTCCTCTCCCTTAGGAATGTCTAGCGTTAGTAAATACAGAATTAGCCAACAACTCCAATTTAACTAACCACTTGAGCATTCCAACTCAAGTGTCTCCTCTTAATCAACCCCCATGTCAAGTAGGAAATCTACTCTATTGACATGGATACCATCTCGTTAAAGAGACATAATAATATAAATAAGATAGGAATTTAAAATTAATTAAAAGTAAAAGGAATCCTTTGCATTAACAATCCATGAAAACAATCCAATTGTAACTCTAAACAAGAATTAAGAATATGGAATAAATAAAAGAGTAAGGAAACAAACTAGAATAGTATCTTCAACGGAGGTGATGACTCTTCAATATCCAAAAGCAAAAGTAATAAACTATGAAACTATGAATGTAAAGAAAACCTAGAAGAAGAGTAATTTCTCTCTAGATTCTGATCTAAAAACCTAAAACTATGCTAATGAGAATGTGTGCTGAGTCTTTGCACGTTTCCTGGCTCTAGTCTGTGTTTCTGGGCCAGAAACTAGGTCAAAACTCGGCCCGAAATTGCCCCCAGCGTTTTTTGTTATTTCTGTAGATCGCGCATGTCACGCGTACGCGTCGTCCACGCGTGTGTGTCTTTTGTGCAGACTCCAATCCACGCGTACGCGTCAGGCACGCGCACGCGTCGCTGCAAATTTCTTCATATCGCGCGCTCACGTGAGCCATGCGTGCGCGTTGATGCTCGCTAGTTATCTCCTTAGTTTCTTGTGTTCCTTTCATTTTTGCGAGCTTCCTCTCCATTTTCCAAGCCATTCCTGCCCTATAAAGCCTGAAACACTTAACACACGGATCACGGCATCGAATTGTAAAAAGGAGAATTAAAATATACTAATTAAAGATCTCTAGGAAGCAAGTTTTCAACCATAGAATAAAACTAGGAAGGAAAATGTAAAACCATGCAATTAGTATGAATAAGCGGGTGAAGACTTGATGAAACCACTCAATTAAACACAAGATAAACCATAAAATAGTGGTTTATCAATCTCTCCACACTTAAACATTAGCATGTCCTCATGCTTAGCTCAAGGAGATAGAATGAATGAGTAGGGAAAAGTAAGACTCATGCAATGCCATGCAACCTATGAATGCAACTATATGCAAAAATGATTTTGCCTACTTGGTTAAAAGTAAATAAGTTCTTCAAGACAAATATTAATCAAATATCACTAATTAAAATCATATAGTAAAAACAAGTAAACTTGTAAGAAGACAGCTCATGAAAGCATGGAACATAGAATCAAGCATTGAACCCTCACTGATAGTATATGTGCACTCTAATCACTCAAGTGTATAGGGTAATCACTCTACTCTTCTCTAGTCATGCTTTCTAAACTTTATTCTTCACCTAACCAATCAACAAGTATTTAATGTACCAATGCAAACATCATGAGGTCTTTTCAAGGTTGTAATGGGGCCAAGGTAAAGGTGAGGGTATATATATATGGCTAAGTGAGCTATAAATTGAATCCTTGATTAACCTAAGATCTTACCTATACATACACTATATACTTTTAAATTCATGCCTAGCTACCCAAAATTTTCCCACTTGTGTATCACATACTCATTCATCAACTTTTCTCTTAACTTGTATCACACATGCATTGATCTTTTATTAACTTGACTTAGCATTGGGGTAATTTTATCCCCTTATTCATTTATTTATTTACTTAATTGAATTTTTTTTATTATATAAAGGTAAACATAACATTATCAATGTACATGGATTTATAATTTTTCTGGTCTCACATGAGTAGGTACCCAAATTCTCTATATTTTATCAATTGTAAAAACATAACACATTTCCTTGTTAACCCATGTTCCCACAGTTTTTCCATACTTGATTGACACACAATCTCTATCTTAAGCTAACCAAAGATTCCATTTGGGGTATTTAATTGTTTTTCTGCTTAAGGCTAGTGATGTGGTAAAATATAGAACAATTGGGATTAAAAGGCTCAAAGTGGCTAACAAAGGTGAATGGAATGGTAGACTATTTGGGATAAGCGAGTTAATAATCAAATAATGGCCTCAATCATATGCATGCATATAACACATTAAACATTGAACATATAGGGTAGAACAAAATATAGATTACAATCATAGAGAAGCAAACACACAAGAATAAAATTTTTATGGTTAAATAGTGTAACCATGTAATTAAGATCAAATCTCACAGGTTGTGTGTTCTAGCTATCATTTATGTTCCAAATACAATCTTCAAACAAATTTAGCACAAAATTTTAAATTGAATTAGTGAAAATTTTCAAAAATAGGGTCTTAAAAAGAAATTTATTATTTTTCAACCAAATAGAACATGCATGCAATTACCTATTACTATGTAATTTATCCTATCCTAAACAAAAGAAAAATTGGTGCTAAGAAAGAGAAATTACCTCCGGAAGTCAGGTACTAACCGACCTCCCCACACTTAAAGCTTAGCACCGTCCTCGGTGCCATCAGTCAGGAACAAAGGGGGGCTGGTAGCAGCATCTCCACAATCAGGACCGTCATGGCTCCCTGTGCTGGTAAATGAAGTGGAGTCCGGGGTGTCTGGGTTTTCTTTAGGTAGGTGGTTATCAACAAGCAGCTCCTTAAGGTATGTAAATTGGCGCTTGTTACGGCGCTCTCTTCGCTTTCCTTGCCGGTCAAGCCGGTCCAACCTCTCAAGTGTCTGATGGAGCAGTTGGTTTGTTGAAGGTGCTTGTGCTGTGGAAGGAGAAGGAATATCTTTGGCCGGTTCTGCAGGCCGGCTAGTAGTGGCTGCTGGAGGTCTGATATACTTCCCGTTAGGGATGTACTGATCATCCTGTGGAATCATGGCCTTGGTGTCCCCAGCTCTATAGGAGACTTCGACTGCTGAGACTAGATCTGAAACCAAGGCGGAAAAAGGTAGGTTACCCGCAATCTGTACGTATCCCATAGCATGCCGAAGGTGTCTTGGTAAATTAAGTTGCTGGTCTGTAAGGATACACCAGAGTAGAACAGCCATGTCTGCAGTGAAGGAGGACTTGTGAGTGCTCGGAAAGACGTAATGGGACATAATCTGTGTCCATACTCAAGCCTCCAAGGTGAGTGCTGAAGCCAATATACTCTTAGGTCGGGATCGATGGTATCCCTAGATCCATCTGCTGCCAAGTTGTGCTATAACTCTGAGTACGGGGTCCCAGTCAAATTGGTATGTCTGGCGCTTGAAAGAGGCTTCTTGGAATGCGTCCAATCCTTCTGGAGCAGGGGGAAGATCTAAAGCTCGTTGAATGGCCTCTTCAGTTATGGGAACTTGCTTCTGATGGACATAGACAGACTGTATGGTTGGCATGTGAAAATTGGAGTAGAATTCAACTACCCATGAAAGGTTAACCTGCCGTGGCTGTCTCCGTAGGAATCCTCATTGTATTCGCTCAATGCGGGGTTCAACAAATTCAACAATGTGGGTTGGGAGGATGAGAAGATACTCATTATTATAGTTTCGCTCAGCCAGGATGGGGAACATCTGCTTATAGTAGCGGTTAGTGAACCGCGCAGTGTCCTTTACTGGAAAGGCTTTCTCTTTTTCATCGACCTTGATGATCCTCTTGATTCTCTTTGTTGAGGGCTTTACTGTTGTCGAAGAAGGTTCTGCCACTAGTGCTCTTTTTGTTCCTTTCCTTGCCGGTGGTTTGGGAGTCGCTTTCTCTTTACCTTTCTTGGTGGCCATCCTGAAAAGGGAAGAAGAAAGTAACATGTAAAGCTAAGGGTTTGAGCAAGGAAAAGGATGGTACAAGTGATAATCAATGCACGGTAAAGAAGGATGTCGTTAACACATGGTCGCGATTACATGTGAGAAGCTCATCAATGGAAATATAGCAAGTGCATGTTGTGGCAAGTAGATGCAATATGTTTATTGGTATGCTGGCAAAGGCATGAGGAGCATAGATCAAGCATTAAATGCCCAATTTGATTATCAAGCGTTTCAAACTAACAATCTGTTTGTATTGACAATTATATTCAATGAATAATATATTGATGCGTGAGCATCTTTCCTATCTTTTCCTAGTGAATTTGCATCTAAATTGTTGAGTTTAATAAGGAATTAATTATCTTTTAGCCAATATGGATGCTACTTTGAGTCTTTTGCAATTTTGTTTATTTTAGGTAGCATTCGGCGGAATTTGATGGAGTTTCTGCAGCACAAGAATCAAAGGAGATGAGAGCGAGGAGCGATGCGTACGCGTGACTGACGCGTACGCGTGAGTTGAAGATTTACCCAGCGACACGTGCGCGTGACCGACGCGTCCGCGTGACTCGCAGAAAAGACCATCGACGCGTACGCGTGACTGACGCGTACGCGTGACATGCGCCACGTGCAGAAAAACGCTGGGGGCGATTTCTGGGCTATTCTAACTCAGTTTTCAGCCCAGAAAACACATATTAGAAACTGTAGAATGGACAAAACAAGTGGTCCCCATCCATCAATTGAAGACATGATTATTTAGTTAATTTTTTATTTAAATTCAAATTTGAATTCTAGGAAAAGATATTATTTTTAATTTTAAAAATTAGATTTTAAATTTATTAGGATTAGTTATAAAAGAGAGAAGAAACCTCTCTTTTGGGAGAGGTCCTGGGGAGGATCCCATTCCATTCCAATTTACAATCCTAATTTTCTACTCTGAACCATGAGCAACTAATCCTCCATTGTTAAGGTTAAGAGCTCTATCTATTGTATGGATTGATTTTATTGTTTTTCTATTTTAATTCATGTCTTATTTATATTTAAGAATTTTTTTTGTTCTTTATCTTATGAATTTGGGTGAAACGGAAGTATGACCCTCTTTCTATTTGAATTCTTGTAAAACTTGGAAAAGCTCTTTACTTGAACAACAGCTTGAAAATATATTCTCCTAAATTTCTAATTTATTTGGATTTAATAGGATATGTGACATATAATCCTTTTATATTTGGGTAATTTGGATTTCTGTGGCATATAACTAGAATTGAACTTCACCCCCTAATTGGAATTAATTGACCAAGGAATTGGCTGTTGATGAATTTTAGAAGAGACTAGAAAAGTCTAAGGAATTAGGGTCTAGTCACATATAGTTGCCATAAATTAGATCTTACATGATTAAAATACATTAATAAGAAAAGTCAATCCGGAAAATAGATAACTCTGAAACCTTAACTATCTTCTCAATATTTTATTCCCAACTTATTTATCTGCCTATCTTTAATATTCTAAATTTACTGTTAATGCTTTTAAACTTCCAAACACTATTTTCTGTTTGTCTAACTAAGCCTATCAAACACTATTGTTGCTTAATCCATCAATCCTCGTGGGATCGACCCTTACTCACGTAAGGTATTACTTGGTACGACCCGGTGCACTTGCCGGTAAGTTAGTGGGTTACAAATGCCGCACCAAGTTTTTGACGCCGTTGTTGGGGATTGACTGTGATTAACAACTATTAGTTGTTTGGTTGTTTAGATTAGGCGTTTTAATTTTAATTTTATTTAAATATTGTTTTATTATATAAAAAAAATTTCCCTTGTTTTCTTTTTTTCTTCCCCCCTCCTCTTTCGTTTTTTTTTTTACTCCATTTTTATTTTTTTTATTTTATTCCATTTTTATTTTATTTTCATTTTATTTTCATTTTTTTCGTTTCCTTCCATTACTTTTTTTTATTTTTTTATATATTCTGTTAGTTTTGTTTTATTTTTGTCTTTAATTTTTTAAAAAAAATTTAAATAAATAGCACTAATATTTTTCTTTAATTTCTGAAATTAAGTTTGGTGTTCGCTAGTTAGTTTTATTTTAATTTTTCTTATATGGTGCGTTTAATTCTTTTTGGTGTGTTGTGCTAAGAAAAAATAATGGAGAGAGATCACATGGGTTACTACTCCCACCCAAGTAGTAATTCATATGATTGTGGATGGAGGAACTACCCGAATTTTGGTTGGCAATGTCAAAACCAAAGAAACTTCAATGCTCCATGTTCCAACTATCAAGAACCACCATCTCCATATTCATATCAAGAACCACCACCTCTCTATCCATATCAAGAACCATCCTCTTTTTACACTTATCAAGAACCATCACCTCCTTCTTATTCATTTCAAATACCATCAGATCTTGAGCTTCTCATGAAAGAATGCATACATGATATAAAGACAAGTGTCAAAAATATAGAGAAACATGTGCAGTCGATTATCAAGTCACAGGAAGAGGAGCAAGCAAATTTCTTCCCAATAGATATAATGCAAGATCCTATGGAAGAAAGTGAGGAAATCAATCAAAGGAGTTTATACTCCAATGAATTAGAGAACTTTCCATCCTCACACATGGAAGAAGAGGAAGATTCAAAAACAAAGGAGGAAGATACACCCACAAAGGAGGAAGATGCACAACCTCCCATGCCCTTGGTAAGCAATGAAGAAGAGATTAAATTAGAAGATGGATACCAAGAGGAAGAGGTTGAAATTGAGGAAGCTTGCAAAGAGGTGGTAGAATTCAAAGAAGAACACAAGGGAGTGGAGCTTGCAAGACCTCTCCCAAAGCTATCACCATCCAATACAACATTCAAGTGGGTAAAATTCCTATCCTTAACCTTTACGTTCCCACTTGAATATGGGCTACTAGAGATGGATGGTCAACTTAGAGCTCTTTGTGACATTAAGAGTAAGAGGAAGATAGTTAGTGGTAAGAGTTGTCAAGCAAGGTTCAATATGGTTGCATGCTCCAAATTGAAGTGCAAGGATTGGTGTAGAGCTCAATTGAATGGGCCTAGAAGGTTGTTTGGATGTCTCTATGAGAATTCATATCGCTTGCCACCCGGTGGGAACAATGGTGATCCACAAGGAGACAGGTATAAAAGCAAGGTTTGGGACCCTGGAATTCATTCTCACAATCAACACTCTTGGGGCCTTGTCACTTGCTTCAACTTGCTCGAAAGAGTTATGCGCCTAGTTTGGAATCCCGGTGGCCATTGGTTTTACAAACATTGGTGGAGATTCCTGGATCAGTACAAGCACAAGCCACCATGACAAGGAGTTCACCACATATCCAACTTAAAGACTTTAACTAAAAGTGCTAGGTGGGAGACAACCCACCGTCGTGTGATCATTCCTTTTCATTCTTAGCTTTATTTTGTTTTATTTTTATTAGTAGTAGTTTTCTTACTTATTTGATTTTTATTAAGTTCTTACTAATTTTCTGATCATGGAGCTATTTTATAATAGGAACCGAACTCCTCAATCAAAAAAAAAAAAAAAAAAAAGAAGCACACGACGCGCAAGCGTCGCTGACGCATACGCGTCATATGGGTGTGCGTGAAAAAAATAAAGTGAACAGAGAGTTATGCGTGTGCGCAGCTGGCGTCGCGCGAATCGCGTAAAACCCAGGGCACGCGGACGCATGCCTGACACTGACGCGTCATTAAGGAAATTCGCAACTCACGCATACGCGTGCCGTACGCGTACGCGTCGCCTTCACCGCCCAGTTTTAATTTTTTTTCTCTCTCTCCCAATCCAAATTCTCTCTTTTATCCTTTTATTTTTCTTTTCTCATAATATCTGTCTCTTTTTTTTTTTCAGTTCTTCTTTGCTTGAGGACAAGCAAACATTTAAGTTTGGTGTTGATGCTTCGCTTAAGGATTTTCTGTCTATTCCGATGGCACCAAAAGGGAGGCGAATCATCTTTACTGAGGAGCACAACCTGAAGAATAAAACGACCGCTCAGATAACTAAGGTGGTTGAGTTTCTTTCATTTTTATTCCCTCCCGCTTTTATTATGTATGTTCCGGTTTTCTGCTATTTTGCTTTGTTTGCTGCATGATCCTTTATTAGTAGATTCATATGTTCTAGTTTAATTTTTCTGTTAAGTGCTTTAATTCTGAAAGATGTCTCATGTATTGCCCACTAAGCTTGAAATCAAAAAGAAAGAAGAACAGATGTAGTGCATGAGAATTTGAGTTTAATTTTTAGAGTAGTCTCACTTACTTAGATGTGGTGGTATTTTCTATGATTCTGAATGAATGCTTGAACAATGCATATTTTTTATAGTGAAGTTTATGAATGTTAAAATTGTTGGCTCTTGAAAGAATGATGAAAAAGAGAAATGTTATTGATAATCTGAAAAATCATAAAATTGATTCTTGAAGCAAGAAAAAGCAGTGAAAAACACAAAGCTTGCAAAAAAATAAAATAAAATAAAATAAAGAAAAAAAAGCAAGCAGAAAAAGCGAATAACCCTTTAAACTAAAAGGCAAATGGTAAAAAGGATCCAAAAATTTGAGCATTAATGGATAGGAGGGCCCAAAGGAATAAAATTCTGGCCTAAGCGGCTAAATCAAGCTGTCCCTAACCATGTGCTTATGGCGTGAAGGTGTCAAGTGAAAAGCTTGAGACTGAGCGGTTAAAGTCGTGATTCAAAGCAAAAAGAGTGTGCTTAAGAACTCTGGGCACCTCTAACTAGGGACTCTAGCAAAGCTGAGTCACAATCTGAAAAGGTTCACCCAGTTATGTATCTGTGGCATTTATGTATCCGGTGGTAATACTGGAAAACAAAATATTTAGGGTCACGGCCAAGACTCATAAAGTAGATGTGTTCAAGAATCAACATGCTGAACTAGGAGAATCAATAACACTATCTGAATTCTGAGTTCCTATGAATACCAATCATTCTGAACTTCAAAAGATAAAGTGAGATGCCAAAACTATTCAGGATTGCAGTTGTAAACCCCACTATAAGAAGAGACATGAGCTTAATCGAACTCTCGTTCTCATGCAAATTCACATCCTAAGCTTATATTAGTTTTGGTTGCTTGAGGACAAGCAACCGTTTAAGTTTGGTGTTATGATGCGTGAGCATCTTTCCTATCTTTTCCTAGTGAATTTGCATCTAAATTGTTGAGTTTAATAAGGAATTAATTATCTTTTAGCCAATATGGATGCTACTTTGAGTCTTTTGCAATTTTGTTTATTTCAGGTAGCATTCGACCGAATTTGATGGAGTTTCTGCAGCACAAGAATCAAAGGAGATGA
Organism: Arachis ipaensis; assembly: GCF_000816755.2. Classification (NCBI taxonomy): domain Eukaryota; kingdom Viridiplantae; phylum Streptophyta; class Magnoliopsida; order Fabales; family Fabaceae; genus Arachis; species Arachis ipaensis. The sequence goes on along the minus strand of NC_029794.2, from coordinate 18,391,308 downwards.
CAGCAAGAAGTGACGCGTACCCGTGACTGACGCGTACGCGTGAATTTGGGGGTATCCATGGCGACGCGTGCGCGTGCCTGACGCGTACGCGTGAGTTGAAGATTTGCCCAACGACGCTTGCGCGTGACCGACGCGTCAGCGTGACTTGCAGAAAAGACCATCGACGCGTACGCGTGACTGACGCGTACGCGTGACATGCGCCACGTGCAGAAAATGCATAAAAATGCTGGGGACGATTTATGGGCTATTCTAACTCAGTTTTCAGCCCAGAAAACACATATTAGAAGCTGTAGAATGGACAAAACAAGTGGTCCCCACCCATCAATTGAAGACATGATTATTTAGTTAATTTTTTATTTAAATTCAAATTTGAATTCTAGGAAAAGATATTATTTTTAATTTTAAAAATTAGATTTTAAATTTATTAGGATTAGTTATAAAAGGGAGAAGAAACCTCTCTTTTGGGGGAGTCCTAGGGAGGATCCCATTCCATTCCAATTTACAATCCTAATTTTCTACTCTGAACCATGAGCAACTAATCCTCCATTGTTAAGGTTAGGAGCTCTATCTATTGTATGGATTGATTTTATTGTTTTTCTATTTTAATTCATGTCTTGATTTATATTTAAGAATTGTTTTCGTTCTTTATCTTATGAATTTCGGTGGAACGGAAGTATGACCCTCTTTCTATTTGAGTTCTTGTAAAACTTGGAAAAGCTCTTTACTTGAATAACAGCTTGAAAATATATTCTCCTAAATTTCTAATTTATTTGGATTTAATAGGATACGTGACATATAATCCTTTTATATTTAGGTAATTAGTATTTCTGTGGCATATAACTAGAATTGAACTTCACCCCCTAATTGGAATTAATTGACCAAGGAATTGGCTGTTGATGAATTTTAGAGGAGACTAGAAAGGTCTAAGGAATTAGGGTCTAGTCACATATAGTTGCCATAAATTAGATCTTACATGATTAAAATAAATTAATAAGAAAAGTCAATCCGGAAAATAGATAACTTTGAAACCTTAACTATCTTCTCAATATTTTATTCCCAACTTATTTATCTGCCTATCTTTAATATTCTAAATTTTCTGTTAATGCTTTTAAACTTCCAAACACTATTTTCTGTTTGTCTAACTAAGCCTATCAAACACTATTGTTGCTTAATCCATCAATCCTCGTGGGATCGACCCTTACTCACGTAAGGTATTACTTGGTACGACCCGGTGCACTTGCCGGTAAGTTAGTGGGTTACAAATGTCGCACCATATATAAAAAGGGATTTTGTGAAAAATAGGCATTAGAGTAGAAGAATAGAATAATTTAAAAATGCATAATGCCATACGGACTTTTTGACAAACACTTGGCATGCATGGTAAATATGTTGTTGAAAGTATTAAATTGAACATGCAAGCAACCCTTAAGAAGTAATATTAATTGTCAAACAATTCCTTAATAATCTACAAGAAATTATAGAAGAAAATAATCTCCCAATTAAATTTCTATCACCAATCAAAAGAATGTAAAAAGAAAAAGAAAGAAAAAGAAAACATAGATAATGAAAGTAAAAAGAAAAAGAAGAAAACATAAATAAAAATAATAATGGAAAAGTAAAAAGGGAAGAAGAAAAGAAAAGAACCTTGTTAATAGATGTGAAAAAGAAGGGGGGAGAAAGTAAAAAGTGAGAAGGAATAAAGAAGAAAGAAGGTAGAAGAAAGAAATAAGAAGGGAAAAGAGAAAAAATTAGGATTGGGGAAGAAAAGATAGGAATTCTGGCACAGGTCTAGTTAAACTGTGCGTCGCATGCGACGCGGACGCGTGGAGCACGCGTTCGCGTGGCTGGTGCTATTTTCAGGTGACGCGTATGCGTGGGTGACGCGCACGCATGACCTGATTTGTGCTATTGGCGCGAGTGCAGCCTCGCGCACGCACAACTCTCTGTTTTATACGCACATTGCCAAAATTTAGGGTGACGCGTGTGCGTGGGTGACGCGTCCGCGTGGGTGACGCGTCCGCGTGGGTGACGCGTCCGCGTGGGTGACGCGCACGCGTGAATGGCTTAATTTTGAAAAATGATGCATACGCATGGGTGACGCGTACACGTGATGGGGTTTGTGCTTCCAGCACCATTCCAGCCCCACTCCATCATAACTCTCTGCCATATACCTCTTTACGTCGATTTTGCAGAGTCACGCGTGCGCGTGGGTGACGCGCACGCGTGGGAGGCTGATTTTTCAAATGACGCGGACGCGTCAGGGACGCGTTCGCGTGGGCGTATTTGTGCCTAAGGCACACCTCCAGCCACGCTCCCACGTGACTCTCTGCTTCTTTTCTTCCTTGTTTCGAATGCACATATGACGCAGATGCATTAGCGACGCTTGCGCATCGCGGGCTTTTTTTTATGCAGAATGTAAATGCAAATGCAGACTATATGCAGAGATTATGAGAAGAGTCACTAAGAAAAATAAAGTAAAATAAAATAAAACAAAACTAAGACTGAAACGGAATGATCATACCATGGTGGGTTGTCTCCCACCCAGCACTTTGCTTTTACGTCCTTAAGTTGGACGGTCTTCAGGCTCATTCTGCTTCTGTTGGTGGGTCTTCTAAGAGGAAGACCTCTAGCTCTTTGTGATCCTTTATCTTCTCACCATGATAAAGCTTTAGGCGATGTCCATTGACCTTGATGAATTTGGAGCTAGAAAGATGACGCAGGTGAAAAACTCCGTATGACTCTGCCTTCTCTACTCTATAGGGACCTTCCCATCTGGATCTCAGCTTGCCTGGCATGAGCCTCAGTCTGGAGTTATAAAGAAAAACTAACTCCCCTGGTCTGAATTCTCTCCTTTTTATGTGCTTGTCATGGACATCATTCATCTTCTCTTTGTATCGCCTGGAGTTGTCATATGCTTCTAAGCGAAGGTTCTCCAATTCTGCTAGTTGCAGCTTCCTTTCAGCACTAGCTTCCTCAAAATTCATGTTGCACTCCCTCACAGCCCAGAAAGCCTTGTGTTCCACCTCTACCGGAAGGTAGCAAGCCTTTCCGTACACTAAGCGGAAGGGGCTCATCCCAATGGGTGTCTTGTATGCTGTTCTATATGCCCAGGGTGCATCTTGTAGCTTGGCACTCCAGTCTTTCCTATGAGGCTTTACTATCTTCTCCAGAATATGCTTTATTTCTCTATTAGATACTTCTGCTTGTCCATTGGTCTAGGGATGATAAGCTGTTGCTACTTTGTGAACAATCTCATGCTTCTTCAGTAATCCTGTTAGTCTCCTGTTACAAAAGTGAGTGCCTTGATCACTCACGATTGCTCGTGGTGATCCAAAGCGACAGATAATATGGTTTCTAACAAAGGAAACAACAGTGTTAGCATCATCGGTACGGGTAAGAATTGCTTCCACCCATTTAGAGACATAATCCACAGCTAACAATATATAAAGGTAACCACTAGAGTTTGGAAATGGACCCATGAAGTCAATGTCCCAAACATAAAAAATTTCACAGAAAAGCATAATCTGTTGAGGCATCTCATCCCTCTTGGATATATTACCAAACCTTTGGCATGGGGAACAAGATTTACAAAAAGCAGCAGCATCTTTAAAAAGAGTAGGCCACCAGAATCCACAGTCTAAAATTTTCCTAGCTGTTCTTTGAGGGCCAAAATGTCCTCCACTCTCAGAAGAGTGGCAGGCCTCTAAAATTAACTGGAATTCTGATTGGGGCACACACCTTCTAATTACCTGGTCAGTACCACACCTCCACAAATATGGGTCATCCCATATATAATATTTAGACTCGTTTTTCAGCTTGTCCCTTTGATGCTTAGTAAAATTGGGAGGGAAAGTATGGCTAACTAGATAATTAGCTACAGGTGCATACCAAGGAACTACTTCAGATACTGCATGCAAGCTAACAAATGGGAAAGTATCATTGATAGGAGTGGAGTCATCCTTAATGTTCTCAAGGCGACTCAAGTGGTCTGCCACTAAATTCTGGTTACCACTCCTATCTTTAATTTCTAAGTCAAATTCTTGCAGCAGCAGTATCCAACGTATCAACCTTGGTTTGGACTCTTTTTTAGCTAATAAATATTTTAGAGCTGCATGGTCTGAGTACACTACTACCTTAGTACTAAGTAAATGGGCTCGGAATTTATCCAGAGCAAAAACAATCGGAAGAAGCTCTTTTTTCAGTAGTAGTGTAATTAGACTGAACAACGTCTAAGGTCTTAGACGCATAAGCAATTACGAAAAGATCCTTACCTTCACGCTGAGTCAGCGCCGCTCCTACTGCATGGTTGGAGGCATCACACATAATCTCAAATGGCTGGCTCCAGTCTGGTCCTCTTACAATCGAAGTTTGAGTCAGGGCGATCTCCAGCTGATCAAATGCTTGCATGTAATCCTCACTGAACTCGAACTCAATATCTTTCTGCAGCAGTTTGGATAAAGGTAATGCTACCTTACTGAAGTCCTTAATGAATCTCCTGTAGAAACCTGCATGGCCTAGGAACGAATGGACTTCCCTCACGGAGGAGGGGTAAGGTAAACTAGAAATGACATCTACCTTTGCTGGATCGACAGAAATACCCATATTAGACACAACATGTCCTAGTACAATACCTTGTTTTACCATAAAGTGACATTTTTCAAATTTCAATACAAGGTTTGAACTAATACACCTGTCTAATACTCTAGCTAAACTATCCAAGCAAAGGTTAAAGGAATCACCATATACGCTAAAATCATCCATAAATACTTCCATACAGTTCTCAATAAGATCTGAAAAGATACTCATCATGCATCTTTGGAAAGTAGCCGGTGCATTACATAAGCCAAAAGGCATCCTCTTATATGCATACGTTCCAAAGGGACATGTAAAAGTAGTGTTGTCCTGATCTTCAGGAGCTATATGAATTTGAAAATAGCCTGTATAACCATCTAAAAAATAGTAATGGGATTTACCTGACAGGCGATCAAGCATCTGATCAATAAATGGCAAGGGGTAGTGATCCTTGCGAGTAGCTTGGTTGAGACGCCTATAGTCAATGCAAACCCTCCATGAATTCTGCACTCTAGTTGTCAGGAGCTCTCCATGCTCATTCTTTATTATTGTGACTCCAGACTTCTTGGGCACCACTTGTACTGGACTGACCCATTCACTGTCTGAGATGGGGTAAATGATATCTACTTCAAGTAGCCTGGTCACTTCTTTCTTGACAACTTCTAAGATGGTGGGATTCAATCTTATCTAGGGTTGACAGATAGGCTTTGATCCTTCTTCTAAGGATATCCTGTGCTCACAAACTTGAGGGCTGATGCCTACTATATCTGCCAAACTCCACCCAATTGCTTTCTTATGTTTTCTCAACACACTAAGCAGTTGCTCCTCTTGTTGGGAAGTGAGTTCTCTTGCAATGATAATTGGAAACTTCTGATTATCCTCAAGATAAGCATACTTGAGGTGGGGAGGAAGTGACTTTAATTCCAATTTCTGCTCATGGCTAGGCTCTGGATCATCCGGGGCTAGTGATAATGGCAAAGTGTCTTCGTTATGTTCAGAGGGTGTCCCCACACTTGGACCTTGCTCCATGTGCTTCTCTTCTACTTCTTCTTGGTGAACTTCAGCTACAGTTTCATCAATGATGTCACACTGGAAGATAGAATGATCTTCCGGAGGGTGCTTCATAGCTTCATTTAAACTGAAACTCACTGCTTTGCCATCTATCTCAAAGGAGTAAGTTCCTGAGAATGCATCCAGCTTGAACTTCGAAGTCTTCAGGAATGGTCTTCCAAGCAGGATTGATGATGGTCTTCCTGAGTCATTAGGGGGCATTTCCAGGATATAGAAGTCAATGGGAAATGTGAGCCCCTTAATGCTCACTAATACATCTTCAGCAATTCCAACTACTGTAATAATGCTTTTATCTGCTAACACAAAACGAGCTGCCGACCTTTTTAAGGGAGGGAGCCTCAAAGCATCATATATAGACAATGGCATTATACTAACACACGCTCCTAAATCACACATGCAATCAGAAAATATTACACCTTCAATGGTACAGTTAACCATGTATGGACCTGGATCACTACATTTTTCAGGTATACCTCCCATTAAAGCAGATATAGAACTACCTAAAGGAATAGTTTCTAATTCATTAATTTTGTCTTTATGTATGCATAAATCTTTCAGAAACTTTATATATTTAGGTACTTGCTGAATAACATCAAAAAGGGGAACAATTACCTCAACCTTTTTGAAAATTTCTACCATTTTGGGATCAAGTTCCATCTGCTTCCTGGACTTCCTTACAAGATATGGAAATGGGATAGGAATGGAGCCACTTTCAGCCTCTGCATCCTTTGGTGCTCCATTCCCTTGCTGAGCTACTTCTTTTTCAACCTTGTCTTGTACTTCCTCTTCCTCTTCAGCATCTTCCACTTCAACCAAGTCCTCAACTGGGGCGTATTCTAGTGGGCTTGGTTCCTACTGATTTCTCTCTGGTAGTGTGGTTCCGGACCTCAAAGTGATGGCATTGATGCCACCTTTGGGATTAGGTAAGGGTTGAGAAGAAATTCCACTGGAGTTTGAAGGTTGGTTGGTGGAAGCAGGTAATGAATCTATCCGGGAGACGAGAGCTTGTAAAGTGGCATTCAGACCATTTAGAGTAGAGTTCAGTGTAGTCTGCATGTCTTGTTGTCCTTGTGCAAGAGAACGAAGCATCTCGTCATTTGATGAGGAAGTAGGATAAGTGATCTGAGGGGCCTGTTGTTGGTTGTGCTAGGGTCCTTGGGACTACCTAAGGTGAGGTGCTCTGTAAGGTTGGCTCTGATTTTGTTGTCTGTTATTGTTATTCCACCTCTAATTTCCTTGGTTGTCTCTGCCTCCTCTGTTATAGTTGTCCCTCCAGCCATGGTTGGAATTATCTCTCTAACCTTGGTTGGAGTTGTCATGCCATCCTTGGTTAAAGTTCCCACCTTGGTTGTATTTGCCGCCTTGTTGATTGTATCCTTGATTCGGGCGGTCATAGAAGTTATGAGTAGCTGCCACAGTGTTGTCTTCTTGTTGGAGCTGCGAACATTCATCAGTATAATGACTATAATCATCACAGATTCCGCATACTCTTTGGGGAACTAATTGTTGGCTTTGGTGTGATGGGGAAGGCTGAGTTTGTTGTTGATTCAACTGCATCTGCTTCAGTAGGTTGGTCATTTCACACATGCTCTATGTAAGAGCAGTAGTCTCACTGCTAGAGGAAACATCTGCAAAAGCCTTTGAGTGGCTGTTCCTGTGCCTGTGATTCCGAGTGGACTCAGCTAAGTCGCTGATCAGTTGCCAGGCTTCATCTGGGGTCTTGTACTTCTTCAGAGAACCGTTACTAGCACCATCTAATGCAGTTTTATCCCTAGGCTTCATGCCTTGAGTGAAGTAACTGATTAACACTAGCCTGTCAATCATTTGATAGGGGCATGCATCTAGAAGGTTCTTAAAGCGCTCTTAGAACTCATAGAGAGTTTCTGATTCACCTTGAACAATGTAGGAGATCTCTTTCCTCAATCTATCTGTGACTTCAACTGAAAAGTATTTTTCCAGGAATTCTCTCCTGAGCGTATCCCAGTTAGTAATAGTTGCTTCAGGTTGGGAGTAGTACCACTCCCTCGCCTTTCCCTCAAGAGAAAACGGGAAGGCGGTTAACAAAATAGAAGTTTCATTTGCACCATGATGCCTAACAGTAGAACAGGCTGTCTGAAAATCCCTTAGGTGCTTGATAGGCTCCTGAGCAGGTAAGCCATGAAACTTGGGCATCAAGTTGATTAGTGCAGTCTTCAGTTCAAAATCTGCAGCCAGAGTTGGATGATGCACTTGATACGGCTGCAGTGTAAAATCTGGAGCTCCAGCTTCCTGGAGAGTAATCCTCCTAGGTGCTGTCATTCTATCTGCACGTGAATCAACTGAATCAGTAGTAAAGGAGCTTGTTTCCCTCTCAAATGGCGGTTCAGATTCGCCCTCAGATGAGACTGGTGAATCGATAACAATCACTTCACCACCCTCAGAGGCTAACCGACGCCGAGCTCGCCTAATATGTTAAATAGTTCTTTCAATTTTAGGATCAAATACGGCTAAGCTCGGATCAGGCAATGAACGCGTCATTCAATGAAAGAAACATACAGCTCATGGTAATAAAATAAAATAAAATACGCAAATAAAATAAAAACATGTACACTAATTAATAATTCAGCACACAATTGTAACTCCCCAGCAACGGCGCCAAAAATTGGTGCGTGGCAGAAATTAGACCAATTAAGAGATTGTAATAGAAGAACAGCGTTGCGAGTATAGCTCTTAACCAGCAAAAATTTGCCGCATTAATTTAGAAAGGTTGTCACAAAAGTTTAGAATAAAAATATTGGGAGTATGAGTCCCAGGTCGTCTCCCAACGATTTACTAGAAAGGGTGCTAAGTTATTAATCAGGTGTTTTTCGAGAATTTTGAGAGTTAAATAACAGAAAATAAACAATTGTAATTTAGTGCAATGAAAATTAAAAGGAATTTATATTATTCAAAATAAAAAGCCTTGACTGGGGGAATGATTAATTGGAAGTTCTGTCCTTGCTGGAATTCTCTCAAGTGTAGTATAAAGAGGTTGTTATTTTCACTTAGTTAACCCTTACTAAATAAAGAAAAGTCAAGTGATTGAGCTAACTCTTATTCGCAAATCCTAGTCCTTTCCCTTGGGAAGGTCTAGCGTTAGTAAATACAGAATTAGCCAACAACTTCCAATTTAACTAACCACTTGAACATTCCAACTCAAGTGTCTCTTCTTAATCAACCCTCATGTCAAGTAGGGAATCTACTCTATTGACATGAATACCATCTTCGTTATTGGGAGTTTGGAATAGAAAAGAGACATAATAATGTAAATAAGATAGGAAGTTAAAATTAATTAAAAGTAAAAGGAATCCTTTGCATTAACAATCCATAAAAATAATCCAATTGTAACTCTAAACAAGAATTAAGAATATAGAATAAATAAAAGAGTAAGGAAACAAACTAGAATAGTATCTTCAACGGAGGTGATAACTCTTCAATATCCAAAAGCAAAAGCAATAAACTATGAAACTGTGAATGTAAAGAAAACCTAGAGGAAGAGTAATTTCTCTCTAGATTCTGATCTAAAAACCTAAAACTATGCTAATGAGAATGTGTGTTGAGTCTCTGCATGTTTTTTGGCTCTAGTCTGTATTTCTGGGCCAGAAACTGGATCAAAACTCGGCCTGAAATTGCCCCCAGTATTTTCTGTTATTTTTGCAGATCGCGCATGTCACGCATACGCGTCAGTCACGCGTACACGTCATTTGGTGAATTTCCTTGTCACGCGTATGCGTCGTCCACACGTGCGCGTCTTTTGTGCAGACTCCAATCCACGCGTACGCGTCAGGCACGCGCACGCGTTGCTGCAAATTTCTTCATATCGCGCGCTCGCGTGAGCCATGCGTGCACGTCGATGCTCGCTGGTTATCTCCTTAGTTTCTTGTGTTCCTTCCATTTTTGCAAGCTTCCTCTCCATTCTCCAAGCCATTCCTGCCCTATAAAGCCTGAAATACTTAACACACGGATCACGGCATCGAATGGTATAAAGGAGAATTAAAATATACTAATTAAAGATCTCTAGGAAGCAAGTTTTCAACCATATAACTAAACTAGGAAGCAAGTTTTCAACCATAGAACAAAACCATGCAATTAGTATGAATAAGCGGGTGAAGACTTGATGAAACCACTCAATTAAACACAAAATAAACCATAAAATAGTGGTTTATCACCTAGCACACTTGTATAGAGCGTTATATAGGACATCTCGTTTAGCAAAAGTGTCAGTGGACTATCGATTTTCCTACAGTCGAAACGAGATGCCCTACATAGCGCTCTTTGCAAGTGTGCTAGGCATGTTAATCCACACCTAAATTCTCTGATCCTGGCAAAGTCACAAAACAAAGACAAAAATTTTCAGTGCACCGTTGCCCTAGACATGTCTCTAAAGTCTAAACAAGATTATCCCAAATAATAATATGATGTGACACTTCACGGACCTCTAAATGTCATTTACATCAATCAAATCTAAATGGTCCTTTAGTTTATGAAGCCACGTCAATTTTATGAAGCTTCATCTGTAATCTGCCTTCTTAGGTGCAATTTTAAATTGGTGCAAATATTCAGCCTCTAAGACATTGTGATTACTCATGGTCACTCTATCACTCGAAGATTATTTGTCAGAAGGCTAAGAATAACAGCCACATCTTTTAATGTCACAACACTCATCAATCGGAAGGTAAAATGTATGTGTGTCAGGAACTACCTCTCGATTGGAGCGTTTATTATTGTTAACTGACGTTAGATTATTTAAATATGGGAAACGTGAACAAAATTAGTCTCTTATAAATACTCATTCACAATAAAATTGTACAGATTCGACGACAGTAGATGATTATATTTAACATTCATAAATCCTACAAAACGTAGTCAAATATTACATCAAAATTATCAATAAACATTGAATAATTAAAATACAACACAAATGCTCCCCCTTTTTCCTCAAACCAATACACAGAGACAGTAGCAAAAACGGAGAAGGAGTGGGGAAGAGAGGAGGGGCGATGGTGGCTGGCCTCACTACCGCCGCCGCCCGGCTCCCTAACTATACAGCAGCAGCCGCCACCATTCTCTTCATGCTGCGCAGCCAACAGCCTCTCCTTCATCCTCTTTGCTGCGCAGCCTTGTGATGAACACACACACACCCACTGCTCTTGAGAAGAAACGAAGAAAAGCAAGCGAAGGGATCCAAGAAGAGCGAGATCGAAATCGGAAGGGAAGGGGGCCGCATCTCACGGCGTGCAGTCGCGTCGCCCTCACCGCGTCGTGCCGCCGCACCGTGTCCTCGCCGTCGAGCTCATTCCATCAGTGTCACGCCGCCGGGCCTCCTCGTCGATCTGCCTGTCGCCGTTTGGGGGCGAGCCACGGACGACTCTGAGGGAGAAGACACGAGGTTGGTGGAGCCGCACCCAGTTCCAGTCGCGCCGCCGCCTCTGTCGTTTGATAAACTTTACTTAATTCATTTTGATTTGAGTTTGATTGAGCATGTTATATGGTTTGTGCCATGGTTGTTCTTTTGAAAGTGTTGGACTCATAGCTTTCTTCCTATGAACAGGCTAAATTCTCTATTTAACCTTTCATCCCTATGAATGTCATACTTTACTTTATTTTTGAGTAATCTTTTACATTTTGTGAACATTACCATTGATCTTGGTTTGTCCTCTCTTGTGAATGTCATCCTTATGAGGGTCAGTTTAATTCGTTTTAAGTTAGTGCATTGTTTATTCTCTCATTATCTCTACAAGAGTTTTTAGTCAAAGATTTATCATTGAGAAATCACAAATGATTGAGTTGTCTTTTCCTATGACTTTTTCTTTTGGATCAATTGAAAGCTTGTTTGATGACTCATGCCTAGTGAATCTTGTTTGGACTACTTTGGTTTAAGATCTTTTCTAGTATGGCTTGACTCCTTTTTAGTACATCTTAAACTTCTTGAATGTTCTTCTGAGATGATGATTTCAAGAACACTTTTGGAGTCTTGTTCTGAACTTTTTAAAGAAGTTTTGAATTCTCTTTGAAGAAATTTTAAACGGAATGTGTTTTCTGTTGCTTGATTGAGATTGAAACCATTGTTCAATTTTGACGAAGTTAATTCAAAGTTGGCAAGCGCTATTTTAAATGAGGTTTTGAAAAGTTTCCTTGTTTATTGGAGACCGGTTTGTTTGTAATGCAACACTTAATTCCTTTACCAATTTATAGCAAACTTTTACCTCGGATTTTCTTTCCTAAATAGAGCTTAACTTTCTCCTTCGACCTCGCTAAGATTTTATACACGCTTGTTTGAATATGGACTTTGGAGATTTTTGAACAAGCATTTGATTACTTCCGAGTTTTTATGAACTGCTTTTGGTTAAGTTGTGCATCTAAATATCTTTCTAAAATATTTGAGGAAATATTTTAGCTCTTAGCCAAAGTTGTGTGCATTTTGTTTTTGGAACTCTACAAAATCTACTTCAACATGAACTTGTATTGAAGTAAATCCACGTTTATGCTTTTGTTACTCTCTTGAAGGATAATTGTTGCTTAACTTTTCTTTTAGACTGCGAGGTAATTTTCTTGCAAGTTTTCGATTCTTTTATGACCAATGTATTCAGAAGTGTTTTTAATCGTGCTCTTGAGTTCTGTGAGCTTTGTCTTGGGTTTGAAATATTCTCTTCTGTAAACCTCATACTTCTTCGACTCGGCTTGAGTTTGTTTCAAACTGATGCGCTGGTTTTCTTCCTATTGATCTTGTTGAATTTTTTTTATCCAAGGGTTATCTTTGAAGTTGTCAATTGATTTATTTCTAGCAAACTTCATTGCTTGAGTGTCTTTGGTTATCTGGAAATTGGATACCTTCCCTTAAACCTGAGTATTACCCTTGACAATTGTCTCTCCGTTCTAAATCTTGTGTCCTTCTGAGTAGACTCGAGGATTGTTTTGATATCACGTGCGACTTGTAGACGTAGTAACGCGATGCGTTAGTTCTTTAAGACGTGATATGTGTATACGGAAGTTGAAGCGGTAGGTGTGCAACGTTATGAATTTTGGGTGTTTCGTTCCTTGCGAACGGGCTAGCAGTTGTCTGGCTTATGATCGGATATGAGGATTGTAAAGTGCTTAATGGGGTTGGAAGGTTGAAGCTTTGTGAAATTACCCAGATTTACCCTAGTGGATAGGTGATGTTCAGTTTTGAAAATAACCACCCCACATAACGATGCTCATCTTAGTCATTTGCACATGATCGACGAGAGGTTCATCTATATTTTCATTTGGATTTAATGAAATCTCATTTCCGCCGAGAGATGGCACACAAACCACCGGTTCAACCACAATGCAATCCATTAATGAACTCTAGCGGAGTGACGGGGGTGGAAGAGCAAGCACACTTGAGACCCCTTCTACTTGCGACGTCGACATCAAACACACGAAACACACGCCTGCTTGTTGTGCTCGCCGGATGTCCATGTGGTTGCGGCCCAACGGAGATCGAACAAAAAAACGTGTAGGCGGTGCTGGACGAGGGCCTTGGCGGACTTTGACGCTGGTGGTAGGCGAGTCCGACGGCGGGAGTGACGGGTGGAAAAGTAGTTCTCGATGAGACCTGGAGACAATGGAGACGATACGGTATTGATAAACTGACGTCTACGTTGTGATCCTATAACTGCTTTTAATCCTTTTTTTTTCAAAATTTAAATCTGAATTAATTCAAAATTAATTCATTACCCATAAATTTAATTGTAATTTATAAATAACTCCTATTATATACACTAGAGTGAGACCCGCATAATACGCGAAGAGGTAGATTATTTATACTATATAGTATATTTTAATAAATGTTATATTAAAAATATTTTAGAGAACATATTATAAATAGATTTCGAAAAATGACTTGGATTCAAATTAGTTTTTTTCTTCCTTTACAAAATTTGGATTCAAATTCTAATATGAGAGGTAACATGTGCCCAATGACTTGGATCAAAGATTTGCAATATGAACTAATGTAAGAGAGAAAATAAAATAAAAGGTAGTTACGAAATAATAAGGATTTTATATGATTTGGACTAGATAAGTAATATTTTAAATATTAGTACTGCTACTTTGAAAAAATAAAGGGGGTTTAATTATATTATTTCTAATTATTTTGATTTGCGCATTTTATTGAAAATAATTTGTGAAATTGATGAGCAAATAGTATTTTCTATGTACAAATAGTGTTGAATTTAATTTGGGTTTCAATTACTACATTATTCCCAATTTTATTTGAGATTACCGAAATGCCCCTAACCCTAATTTTTGAAAATGAAACCCTAACCCTGAAACCCTAACCGGTGACCCGGTTACCTTCTCCCCCAACCCAGCGGCAGCAACACAAATGCTCCCCCTTTTTCCTCAAACCAATACACAGAGACAGTAGCAAAAACGGAGAAGGAGTGGAGAAGAGAGGAGGGGCGATGGTGGTTGGCCTCACTACCGCCGCCGCCCGGCTCCCTAACTATACAGCAGCAGCCGCCACCATTCTCTTCATGCTGCGCAGCCAACAGCCTCTCCTTCATCCTCTTTGCTGCGCAGCCTTGTGATGAACACACACACACCCACTGCTCTTGAGAAGAAACGAAGAAAAGCAAGCGAAGGGATCCAAGAAGAGCGAGATCGAAATCGGAAGGGAAGGGGGCCGCATCTCACGGCGTGCAGTCGCGTCGCCCTCACCGCGTCGTGCCGCCGCACCGTGTCCTCGCCGTCGAGCTCATTCCATCAGTGTCACGCCGCCGGGCCTCCTCGTCGATCTGCCTGTCGCCGTTGGAGCTGTCCCTGCCACCGTGCCCAGCTGCATTTGGGAGCCCTGCCGTTGCTCATGGGGTTACGCCAGTTAGCTTCTGCCGCCGGAAAATGCCCCTGCTGCGTCGCCGGAGAATTTTGCTGGTAAGGGTTTTAATTGAGATTTCTGTTCTTTTGAAATCCCGGGAAGATTGTTGATACTGTGTTGTTGTACAGCTACTATTATCAGAAATTCGGGCCGCCGCCGTCACTCGAGAATTATTGGCGGAGCTGCTGCCGGGCTGCCAGATTTCTAAAGCCAAGGCTGAAAAGAGTTGAAACTTGATTTCAAAGTGAAACGATTTGAGAAAAAGTTATTTATGGCTTAAATGCCGGTTTTATGAATATTGGCTGGTTTTGGATTGAACCGCGAGCCGGAATGGCTGTGTATAATATTGATTTATGGCTGATTGCCGAATGAGCTATGGGCCGTATGGCTGACTATGAATTATGAATTTAAGCCGGATGGCTGAGATGGATGTTGATCCATGACTGAGACTGAATGAATATATGCTTGAGATACCTGGGTAGTAGCAAGGGTTGTGGTTCGTCCCACTTGCTCCAGGTCAGAGACTGTGACGCCTGGGTAGTAGCGGTAGTAGTGGTTGAGAAGTTGTATTATTTGATTTATTAAGAGAATATTTATATTTTCAAGCTCAATTTATTTAATGAACTTTATGCGTTGAGTTCGGCTTATTTAGAAAGGAACTATTTTTTACCGTTTGAATCACTGAAGGAAATAATGATACTCTAATATTGATTTCAATATAAAAAGGAGCTTTTAGTGATTTCAAAGGAATCTAGACTTTTGATTGAGTAATTAAGTTTGAGGCATTTTGGAAGAGTTGGAAAAATGGGTTCCAAAAAAAAATCTGAAAGCGGTTTGATTTAAATGAAAAAGAGTAAACGACAAAGTTAAAAATCTTTAGGAAGATACCTAAGACAAATTTCCTACGTTGGCGGCGCCGAATGGTGACGTTGGTCTGAGACCCAGAATCGAGCTCTGCCAGGAAAATCGCAAGAGGAGGAATAGAGTTTGCCCCGATTTCTACAATTTATGCAATGCGGCTCCGCCGGAGATGGACATCACGATGTACAATAATGGCTCATGGGACCGGAAGAGGATGGAGGAAATAAGATGGGACCAGAAGAGGATGGAGGAAATAGGATCTTGGTGCGGAGAGGTGCTAAGAGGGTGAGGGTTTGAGAAAGGTAATAAGCTCTTTGATTTTGAGAGCTTTTTGTTGGGGTAAATGTTAATTTGTGTTTTTGTTGTTTTAGAAATAAGGATTGATTTGGAAAAAGTTAATTTGTTGGTTTTTATTGTGTTTTTTAGTTGTTTTTTGTGTTTTTTTTTTATGTGAAAATAAAAGTTGATTTGACAAGATTTGAGTGGTGGATTCTAAAATTTTGCCAAGTAAGCGTTGGTGCTGACATGGCATTAGTAGAAGAAGAGAAATAACTTAGAAGTAATGTGGGTAAACCTATATACCTACTTTTATATATTAAAAATAGATTGTACAGCAAGTATATTGGCTCCCTATACTTATTCTAATAATTATTAAATACATTAAAAGTATATTTTCTAATATATAAATCTACGCTAACAATATTCGAGTTTTTTAATTTTGATATGGAGGTTGCGATCGTGTATAACAGGGTTATGGGGGTTCTGGGTGTATCACCGAGCTGTGATGGCTGCTGAACTGAAATCGGATAGACCGAATTGTGGCAGGAAATCGGACGGTCCGATTTAAGTAATCGGACGGTAAGTAATCGGTGGGTCTGATTTCAAGCTATCAGGAACCACGTGGCGAGCATGCACAGCAGTCCCGCGTTGATGAGGTTCCAATTAAGCGAGTCCCACTTTTCCTTTCACTTTCACTCTCATTTCTCTCTCTCTTTGTTCTCCAACCCCATCATCTCTTTCTCTCTCTGTTCTCCAACCCCACCACCATTGTTGGACCACCGAAAACACACAGAAAAATTGAAAACAATGCCAAAACGAAGAAAGATCAAAGACGTAAATCAACCAGAGCTTCATATTGTTAATTATCTTAGACATCCTAGTTTAGTTATGTAAGTTTATATTTTTTAATATTTTGATTTAATAAATAAATAATAATAGTGATAAAATTTTATTATTTTTAATAGCAATATATATTATTATGACACTAAGTAGAAATTAATCATATATATATGTGTGTGAGAGAGAGATATGGTTACTATTAGATGTTAGGTGTTAGACATAAATATTAAAGTAGAGTTAATTAGTTAGTGTTTATCCTTTTAAAACCTGTACGAACAGTTAATAATATGTATGTAATGTTAGATTTTTTATTTGATTTGGGTTTAGATTCATGATTATTATTGATTAATATGTTCTGAATGAAGTGAATCAATGAATAAATGAGATCTGTAAATAAATTTAAAATTTTTTATTATTATTATTATTATTATTATTATTATTATTATTATTATTATTATTATTATTAGATAGGCAACTTCAGCTAGTTAGTTATAATAATGGTCTTGTAAGAAAAATTATATTATTGTTAAGATAGTTATGTTACACTGGTACTTATAAAGGAAATGTAATCTTGTAGGGTTTTACGGATGTTGATATGCGATCACTTGAAGTCTCCCCCTCCATTATGGCAAATGCAACAGGCACGATGTTGTTATTACCATCTTGTGAGACTGCAACCAACAAACAACCCTTGTATTTACCATACAAATGAGTTCCGTCCACCTGTACTACTGGCTTGCAATGTCTGAAGGCCCTAATACAAGGATAATAACTCCAAAAGACTCTATGTAGTACACGGATATCAGGAACCAAGTCATCCCCCTGGTACGCAGGCATTGTTTCAAAGTGAACCACTGCTGACGGCTCCTTGTGACACATGGCCTCAAACCATATGGGCAAAGCTTCATACGATGCCTCCCAACCTCCGAAAATTGACTCAACCGCCTTCTACTTTGCTAACCAAGCTTTCCGATAGCTGATGGTGTAGTTAAACTTCGACTGAACTTCTGCAATGACTGATTTCACCTTCAAAGATGGGTCAACCTCTACCAACGGCTTAATTGCTTCTGCAACTGTCTTAGAATCCAGTTTCGAATGATCTTGAGAAATTGTCGACCTGGTACAAGTGTGAGTACCATTGTACCTCCTTATCTCCCAACAGTACTTCTTCTGCATTTTCGTAACCTTGATCAGCCAATCACAACCTTTGCCATATTGTGTACATTTAGCATAGAATGTCGTCAGTTCCGACTCATAAACCCAATAGTCTATACCTCTACGGATGGTATAGTCTTTCATTGCCTTGATTACTTCCTCCCTTGAACTGAATTCCATCCCCACCGTAAATTCACCGTCGGCCACAACAGGAAGCTCTGCCACAATCACATCGCAAAATATATCATTATAATAGTCTTTACATTCACTATTCTATCTACATAAGAACTAGTAAATATAACTCACAATAAAGAACTATTAATTAATAAAGTAATCAAATGGTATGGTCATAAACGACATACCTGCATTCATATACTGCGAAAATTCCGGTGCATTCATCGCTTCCAAGTCCAACGACAGCATGAAAGAATGCTGTTGAAACGGCACTGAGTTTGCTAATGCATTAGCAACCTCCGCCACATCTGCGTTCATGGTGCCATCAGCTCCATCTTCGTCTTCGCCTGGACCAATGATCTCATAGTTACTTTCAAAATCCTCCTCGCTGTCACTATCATAATCTTTCAATTCAATATGTCGGTCCGCTTGAGATTGCTCGAACTCAATATACAACTTGATGCACGATATTCGGTGGCGATTCTCCATATACATTGAAAATATTTCCTGCATACTCTCTTCATCTGTCACGTATTTGGTCTGAAAATAAACGAACCCACCAAACACAGGTAAAGGATACCTGTACAAAATACACGATATTCTTCTACATCTTTCTGAGTGTATCTTCTCACAAATCACACCTTTCAATTCATCCAGTGACAACGTAAATGGAATAACAGCATCTAATAGATTTTCACATATAAATTGAACTCCTTCATATGTTTCTAATAAAATCTGTCCATAACAATAAATTTTTAATACAACTCTATCATCCATAATACTATACTACTTTAAACACTTTCAGTCTCGATAAAATCTAATCTACAGAAATAAAGAAGGATGAGAGAAGAGGAAGAACATCACCTAAATGCAGAGACTCACGGACTAAAGAAGAAGAAGAAATGGGGGGTTCTGGGTACAACCTTGGTTTATGTACGCATGACTCACCAAATCGGACGGTCCGACCGGGTGCTCAACGCTCACAATTTTCCACGCATCAAAAATCGCTGCCTCCGATTACATTGCATCCAATTTTCTTCCGGCAACAAATCGATGGGTCCGATCACGGTGCCACTGGATTAAAAAAAATTTTGATCCACAAATCCCTGGGACCGATTTGTGTCCATTGGATTCAAATAAATTAAGCCAGCATCAAATCGGTCCATCCGATTACATATGCACACCCAGCCAACAACACAAATCGGACCGTCCAATTTGTTTTCCTTTTCCACAGCAGTAAATCGGACGGTCCAATTTCATCCCCCACCAAACTCCAACTTTACGCCGTCATAGCCCTGTAAATCGACTAAATCTCCATTTTGGTCCCTGAGATTCATGCGATTACCTATTTTGGTCCCTGAAATTTAAAATTACCTATACTGGTCCTTCAGATTCAAGTTTAGGCACCAATGTGGTCCCTTGACTTTTACGGTGATGACTAAGCAAACAGAGTGCTCAGATGACACCCTTCCTGCCACATTGGATGATGGGTAAACGACGTCATTTATCCTTGGCACCCAAACAAGTCAGAAATGTCGTCGTTTTGTATATGAAGGGAGAAGAAATGATGGAAACCCAAAATAAAGTATTCGTCTTCTTCTCTACCTCTACTATTCTTCATTTCTAACTTGTTTGGATGCCAAAGATAAACGATGTCGTTTACTTATCATCCAGCGTGGCAGGGAGTGTGCAATCTCAACACTTCGTTTGCTTAGTCATCGTCGGAAAGAATTGAGGGACTATATTGGTGCCCGGACTTGAATCTGGATGACCAACATAGATAATTTTAAATTTCAGGGACCAAAATGAGTAATCGCGTGAATCTCAGGGACCAAAATAGGGATTTAGTCCGACGCAGGATTACTCACGCTTGGAAATCATATCGAAAAAAGAGAGCCACAATATTCACTAACTAAATCCAATAATATATTTTTAATTACAATATGTTAACTATTATTTAATCATCATCATCACCTACTCAAGATTCTATGGAGCAACAAAAACCGCAACAAACACAAAGATTGCAAATTTACCCAAATTCAAACAATGGGGTCACGCCTTTTTGGAGAGGTACTCTTTCTTATAATGCTCTTGCTTGCAAACTTTCTGCACAAAAAAGCTTTTTTTTAGGGATTTTGTTTATTGGGTTCTACTTTGCAAAGAAGTATGAAAGAGAAGCCAAGAGGTATTGGGATGTCTTCTACAAGTGCCACAAGGACAAGGTAAAGGGTTGTTTGCTTATTATGTTTTATTTAATTGATACTTGGTGAAATATTCTTTTTTAATTAGTATTAATTATAAGTATCTTTTGCCATTGGTTTCATTGTTTTGGGAATTTGGATTTGCAAAGTGAATGAAGATAAGTTGACATTTCTAATAATAAAATAAAATAAAATAAAAAGATGAGATTTTTGTAGTTTACTGGTGAAAATGATATACTGAATTGGATTCGCAGTAATACCTAAAGACTAGACTAGTCTATTCTATACTCTGTTAATGCAAATGTCTTATTACTTCATTTTGTATTTGGTTTCCTCTTGTCTGTGGTGTCTATTGACTATTGCTGTAACTGGATGATCACTCTTCCAAGTTTTCCACCCATTATCTGTGTTTCATGTTCAAGGCATTTGCTATAAGTAGTTTTGCTGTAGTGATGATTCAATTTTTTTTACAGTTTTTTAAGGATAGGCACTACTTGGATAAGGAATAGGGAGATTACTTTTCGGTGAGTGAGGAAATAATATCTTCAATTTTGATTTGGTTTATTTTCTTTTTAACTTTGATGCTTGCAGCACTGACAATTTAAGCAATTTTTTGCATGAAAATCATTTTTAGGGAGAAGGAAAAAAAGTGATTTTGGAGGTATATTACTTTCATTTTCTTTTTTCTTGGTGTTTATGAATGGAATTCATTTTTTGTCAAAATCCTGTTTAGTAGTTCTTTGTATTAGTAAGTTGCTTAATAGTCAAAGCTATTTACCAAACAGGTTGGTTGTGGAGCCGAAAATACTATATTTCCAGTGATAGCATCTTATCCAGATGCTTTTGTTTATGCATGTGATTTCTCGCCACGGGCTATTGAGTTAGTTAAGGTCAGACATCTTCGTTTTGTAAACTTCCTCTCCATTGTAACAATTTTGCTGTCTGCTTCTTGATTCGTTCCTGATCTGTTGGTATAAAAAAATGTATGGTAATCGGTAATTTAGAGTGGCAAATAGATGGATCATGAATGTTGGATTGGACCATAGAAGATCAATAAAAAAAACCATTATATCATTTTGATTTGTTACAAAATTGTTAAAACATCCAACAATATTAAATAGTATTAAACTGAATTCACTGGGTAAATAGTGTTAAACTAAATTCAGATATAGATGGTTTTGATGGATGATAGAGTAATGGACGGTGGACCTAATTGCCACCTCTTCTGATATGATTCATTATGCCCGAAAATGTAAATCCACATCCATACCTAGTATTGGAGCATTGGTCTAAACCGTGTTTGACATGAACACCTCCAGGTTAGCAGTATGTAGTTCCCCTTTCGTAACCTCAATGTCTATTGCTCAGTGATCCGCTAACTCAATCCAATTACCTGTAAGACTTCGGAATTCATATTTCTATTATGGAAAAAGAGTGCATTAACTGCATTTGATATATGTTGATCAAGAACAAATTTGTATCACCTAAGCTTCTCTCATTTATAAAAAAATAAAATAAAATAAAAGGAGAAATATTGCTTATTTTACAGTATTCCAAATCCAACGGAAGCAAAGTTGTTACATTTATTTATGTAATTATATTTTTGTTTGTAATTGTAGACGCATGAAGACTTCAAGGAGTCCTGTGTTAGAGCTTTTGTCTCTGATTTGACAGTTGATGATTTGTGCAAAGAAATTCTTCCATCTTCGGTTGATATTGTTACCATGGTACTTACATTGTGTATTGTAGAATGATTATGGGATCACATTTGCATTTCTTAGATACTATCTGTCAATTTTTTGGCTTCATTTCACAAGTTTTGTGCTCTTGTTATTGAGAACTATATGTAGATCACTTGTTTAAGTATCTGACTTGGTAAACAGATATTTATGTTATCAGCAGTGTCCCCGGAAAAGATGCCTCTAGTATTGCAAAATGTTAGAAAAATTATCAAGGTAAGAAACTTTAGTATTCAATAATTGGATATACATTTTCATAAAACTTGCTAGAAAACTTGTTCACAGTTCATTTCAAATGTGTTGAAATTCATACCTTTCTCCATTTGCAGCCAAATGGATATGTGCTGTTCCGAGATTATGCCACGGAAGATCTTGCCCAGGTTGATTTTTGTTACCATATAATATCCTAAAGAATAGACTAGTGCTCAATTTTTTGTCCAGATAATTTTCCTTCTGATATTGATTTCTGTTTAATAATTGTATGAATCGAAATTTACTTCTTTTTCTGGTTCATATCAAAGTGAATAAAAATAAAACATTGCTACTTTTAGGTTTGATAACTATGCCAAGGTGGCTAGAGTAGGATGGATAGAGGTTTGGTTGATACGGTTCGGATGGTTTACAGTATAGTATAAGAGAAAAGGAAAAGTTACGAACTATAGTGTGTTGTTCGGGGAATTGTTTAATTCCAAATTTTGATTGACTATTTCTTTTTGTTTGAGCTATGATGATTCATGTGATACATATTTTCTGTTCTATAGGAAAGATTTTCAGGGAAGGATCAAAAGTTTAGTGACAACTTTTATGTCAGAGGTGATGGCACTGTAAGGTTTCAGTTCTGGCAATGTTATCTTACAACTTTGATCATCCAAATTTCTTATTTCCTAATGTAATGCTTTATTTTCTATCCAGCGTGCTTACTACTTTTCGAACGAGTTCTTGACGAATTTATTCAGAGAAAATGGTTTTGTTGTTGACAAGCACTACAAGATTAATATCTATTTGAAGGAGTATTTTAGTGAAGGTTTTTATTGTCCCCAAGATTTCAGTTTTCTCTCTCAGGACAATCATGCAACGTTACCTTAGTATTGTATATAAGAGTTATAATCTTACTTCAGTTATGATATTCATTTCTTCCCACTTTTTATCCACTTCCTAAAAGTGAAAAAGCGATTTGCTTTTCTTTCGCTCTTCTCTTGACTGTAATAACCCTTTATAGTTCTCCTATCGTGTTTGGTGGTTTCAGGCGTTGGGTCCAAGCTGTATTCCGGTTTACAGAGGATTTGAACTCTTCTTCTAGTAACGAAGCTGAGGGAAATCGTTCTGGTAGTTCTGAAGCGAAGCAAAATAGTTCGAATGGTAGTTTAAATGACTCTGCA
The DNA here is from genome assembly GCF_000816755.2 of Arachis ipaensis. Taxonomy (NCBI): domain Eukaryota; kingdom Viridiplantae; phylum Streptophyta; class Magnoliopsida; order Fabales; family Fabaceae; genus Arachis; species Arachis ipaensis. Next base: position 18,368,177 of record NC_029794.2, on the reverse strand, counting down.
ATTGACTTGTCTGAAGGTGTGGCATTTGACATGTTTGGAGCCTTACCTTCCAGCGACTGAGGTAACAAATTTTCGCCTTTGATTGATTCTTTTTAGTTTTTAGTTCTACCATAAAATTATCATATTTGAAGTCATGATTTTTTTAATAAATAATTTGATGTATACTATCCGAGGCTGCTTCTAAAAGACGTTTCCATAAATTTTGAATGTCTGATGGCAATTTTGAATGCTAATTTACCTCCTTGAATTTTCCTTTTAGATTATTGAGATCAAACTTAGAGGTTGGAATTTCAAGATTAGAGTACTTTTAAAACAGTACCAGCATACCTGCAAATCGACGGGCTTAATGCTGTGGGAATCGGCTCGATTGATGGCTTCTGTCCTCGCCGAAAAACCCTGATATCGTTGCAGGGAAAAGGGTCTTGGAGTTGGGAAGTGGCTGTGGGGGAATCTGTTCTATGATTGCTGCTAAACATGCCGACCTAGTTGCTGCTACCGATGGGAATGCTCTTGCCCTCGATCTCCTCGCCAAAAATGTCTCATCGAATCTTGAGCCTCCATTGCTAACCAAACTAATTACAAAGAAACTGGAATGGGGAAACAATGATCACATAGAAGCCATAAAAGAAGGGAATAAAATAGGGTTTGATGTCATCATTGGCACAGATGTTACATACATTCCTGAAGCTATATTGCCTTTGTTTGCGAGCGCCAGAGAACTAATTACTTCTGGCGCAAGCAACAAGCATGGTAATGTGCTTGCTCTGATTCTATGCCATATATTTCGTCGCGTAGATGAACCGTCCTTGCTTTCGGCTGCATCACAATTCGGGTTTAGATTAGTAGACAAGTGGTCGGCCGGAGTTCCAAACAAATCGTCTCAAGGCATTATAAGCAAATGGTTTTCAGATAACAGTTTAATGAACGATCTTCCTAGTACAGCACTAAACATATTGCTTTTCAGATTGGAGTGAAATGAGCTTGAATTGGAGTTGGTTTCTTCTTGATTCTTGCTTCATTACAATACAAAATGAGATAAGTATCATGCAATTTGCAAAGTTAGATTCATTTTTAAGTACTTAAAAACAATTTGGTGCTTAATTATGTTTCAAATTTGATTCTTTTGTATGTTTTAAATTTAGATATTGATGGGGTATTTTGGAGCATTGTCCTGTGTATGTTGATTTGTTTTTGTTTTGTTTGTCTTTTTTTAAAGTTCATTTTTATGTTCCCCACTTAGGGGGGGATTTTTTTTTTTTTTAATTTATAATATGAACATTTTTGTACGGAGAAAGCACGGTTATTACTTTTTTTGGGGGGTTTTCTTTTTTGTTTTAATTAATTTTTTCAAATGAATCATCTGCCAAAGTAGCACCAATAAGCCTGAGAGGCTGAGAGCATATATTTATATAAGTTATCTCTGTGAATATAATGGAGGGTTACTTGTGAATTGTGATCAAAGATTTATTCTCTTTAGAGTTGAGAGATCTTTTTTTTCAAAAGAATTAGTCATTGTTATTACTTATTAACAATAAATATTATAAGAGTTTAATTTTGATACACTGATAATGTAAAAAATTTTACATAGTTATTCAATTAAATTTATATATTTAAATAATTTTTTAAATAATTTAAAAATTAATTACTTTTGTTGATGTCAGAATATGAGAATATACTATTTGTTCTTTGTGTAATACTTTTTTATACTTACTGTGTATAAAAATTAGATTCATATTATAAACAACCAAAGAACATTTTGCAGACTAATGCATGCCTATGTGGGAATTGCAAGTTAATTTAGACTCTAATAAGTTTCAAGGAATTGAGTCTTTTCTTTCTTTCTCTTAATATCTAATAAACTTGAAATGTAATTTTCTTTAAACCCTAGTATGGCATGACTTATATATGTGATATTTTTACTTATAGGAACTTTGTACATTTTAATTGTTATGCATTAATGGCGTAAGAGTTTTGTAATATAATATAATCTAGTATTTGTGTATAAATGATTTAGTAGCAAATTTAAATACCTTTTATATATAACAATATATATACTTTTAATACTAATATTGCATGCAACCTAAATTTATCCCGTATGCCAACAAAAAGTTGACAAATAAGTTAGAATTTGTAATAAATTCTATAAAAAAAAATGATAAATATTACATATTCCAGAAGGAATTAATAACTGAAACTCATTCATAAAAGAACGTTGATATAACATTTTTGCAATATTTCTATTTGTTAAATGTGTTCAAAAGAAAACTAACAAACATTAAGGGGAAAATAAGCACTGCCATAGAGTTATTAAGATTTCAAAAGTTTGAAATTAAATTGTTAGATAAAGATACATAAATAATTATATATCTAACACAAAAATTCATACAATAGTGGTTTCTCCGTTCTCTGCTGCTGCCGGAACATCGCCATTCTCATCTGCACCCTTTGCTTTGCCATTGTTCACTGGTTTTGGGAGCTCTCTTGCAGCAGAGGATGTCTCTAATAGGCGGCTGATTCCGTCATACAAGTTCTTAGCATCCATAATAATTGTTGCTCCACCGGGGTAACATCGTCCAAAACATGTTGCAGAATGAGGATAAGCAACCTATACATCAAAATAAAAATTTCAAGGAATCAAGAACATATATTTACAATAATTTATTGAAAGAGCATGAGAGCAGATTAGCAGCTCAAATTATAAACAATAATTTTGTATCGTACTCCACTTAATGGGACAAAGGTTAGTTAATTTGTTATTATTTTTATAGTATCAGTCTCATGGATGTAAATCATAAAGCACCTCAATAAATGCCCGGCAGAGTGAGAGGAAAAGTCCTGATTCGTTCGCTCTGAGCACTCGAGTTGTATTGTACAGCAACAATGAATCAGAAACAGCTCGTAATCCCTTAATCAATTCTTGGGCAACGACATGTTTTAGACTTATTGCGGCACATGGACGCAGCTCATTCATTGCTGCAGATACACCTGCAGCCACCAAAGAGATAGCAGTGCAAATGAATCCAAGGATAAATGAGACTGACTAGGGGAGGAGCACTAAGTGATGAAGCACAATAGCACATATAACATCATCCCATCATAAGATTAACCGCACACATTAATAAACTTGCTACAAACATCACATATCAACCATGAATATTTCCATTATGCATTGCCGTTTATATTTTTTATCTGATCCAGAAGTTTATAGACACATTTGTACACACACAAAGTGAGAGTGTACGTGGTATCAATCAACAATTGACCATACTGTAAAACAGAAATTACACCATTCAATAACTTCTGGTAGAAATTGGTTTTGATTAATCCAACTACTGTGTCAATTGTTGATGAGAAATTGCAAATTTTTAAAAATTAAACAGTGAGTATGAAATTAGAATTTTAGTGGAATATCACAAATGTCAAATTTTATCAGCAGTACATGCCTTAATTTATTCAGTTGATGTTGTGAGGATCCATTCTGCAAGAAGTATTCATTGGGGTAAAGTTGGTCTGAATTGAACTGGAATAAAGATGATTGGCTTTACAAGAGTGTAGAGTATTTTCACAGTAGTAATAAGAAAGGTTGATTTACACTTTTTGAACCCATTAGAACTCTTCATCCTATACTCTTATTCAAATAAGGCAGTTGATATGAACTTGCAACATGAATTTGTAGATATAGGCAGATGATGAAGCATCAGCAATTTCCAATTTAGCAAGAAACAATAACTGGACTTACCATTAATAAAAACAGCAAGAGGTGGATTCTCCATCAAATAAGATGGTGGAGTGACATCCTCCTGACTTTCTTCACCAACAGTATTTGCAGGGAAGCCAACAGCTGGGAGTGGAACCCACCGATGCGAATCCAAGGCCAACTGAAAACAAATCAAATACTTGATTGATCATGACATGAAATTGGCCTACTTACTGAGAATAATATGGAGGCCATTGGCTCATTTGAATTAATGAAAAATGGAAAATACATAATTTCATTTTACACATGCAAAATAGTTTAACTGCACTGAACTTACCTGAAAGTTCTCTACTGCAGTACTCATATTCTTTGAGAATAAGTTAAGAACAGCCCTGTAGAGAAACCAAAGTGTATTATGATGTGCTTTGAGTATGACTTAACCTAGAGAAGATCATAAAAGGAACTATGTATTACTCTTCAAAGAGTGATGGGAGCAAGCCTCGAAAATCTAGTCCAACCCATCCAAGTCCCATAGCACAGTACTGTGAGAAAAGCAATAAGACAATGTAATATTAATGTAACTTCTGCATGGAGCAAAAGTTAAAATATATATGTATAAACATAATCATCATACTAAGCAGGAATATCACAGAGGGGGCAATAATAAATATTTTTATCTCTTTTTTTTAAGTCTAATGTTTGTGTTTGTATGTGTGTGTGTGTGTGTGACTGTGTGTGCATGTTCACGCTGCAGGGGGTGTTGCGGTGGGGGGAATCTGGTCCTAAGTCTACAGAAATATACCAATTCATTCCGATTTCAACATCAAGTAGAAAATGATGGAAGAAGAAGCTCACCATGCACTGATCCAAAATATTTGAGAGAGATCCACCTTCATTTATTTTTGGAAGCATAACTTTCAAAGTTTGAAGATGTGATGTAATTTGATGCATTGACCAACTAAAAAGAAGCCCACCATCATAATTTTCCTCACTTCCTGAAGTATCATCAGCAAATATTGCTCGATATTGATTAACAACGTCAAAAAGATGCATTCTGTGACAGTTAATCATCCCTTTTAGGTACTCATATGGATTGCTCTGGTCCAAATCCTCAAGTATACCAGTAAGCCAACCTTCACGGCATCTTAAGAACTAACATTAAATAACTGTCTGAGTTAAAAAGAAGCAGGAAGATGGTAATTTAAAATAGTATTGGAAATTAAATACAAAAGACAAAGGCAGAAGAATATTGTATGAAAAATAAAATGCATGAAGTTTCACCAGCAAGCGCATTCCATACTCGCTAAATACTCCTATTCGCCGTAAATATCCAATAATGCGGAGGCATTCAGGTAACTAGCAAAGGTAACATTAGTAAGAAACTAAAAGTCTGAACATTTTTCCAGATGAATCAAGCAGCATTTGTACATGCATTAAATAAAATCATGGGCAGGAACCTGAATATTTGAGCGAAGTTTCTGAAGAAGCTGAGAAAGTAGTGATTGGGTAGTTAACCTAACTTCTGCAGCTAATGCTTGAATAACTGGCAACCTCTCCAGAAGAAAAATAAAAATTATAACAAGAAGCTATAAGCATTTCAAAAAAGGAACAAAGGAAATAAGACATTTTCTTAAAATCCAAAACATGTTTAACAAATATGGAAGATACATATAAACTTACTTGGGATGCATGGTTGAAAGTTTACCAACAAATGCTTCCAAATCTAGGGCCTCATCATAATTTCCATTTCGTACACAACTGCACAAACATAGAAATTTATAAGACTTGGTTGTCATCACAAAGGATGTGTTTTCATGCACCATGCAAAACATTAACATGACAATGGAGAATGTATCATTTCAACATACGTGTCCATAAGTTGGGGAATTTCTAGCAAGTCTAACGAAGTCATAATCATCATTAAGTGTTCCGATGTCTCCATCATAAACAGGTAATCCAAAGCCACCATTTTTAGAAGTACCACCAAAAGAAGTATTTGAGGATTCAGTTACAATATCAGGCATATTCACCTCAACTTCCATGTCTCCTCCATCTAATAAAATAGGAGGAAAACTCAATAAGAAATCAATATTAATGACATATATCTTACCATGTTTAGTTTGTTATTACCATGTTGTCCTTGTGAGTTGCTGCAATGACATTATATATAGATTTGGTTTTGTGCTGTCTTCAATACTTTAGTGAATGGACTTGGAAATTTTGTTGGGTGCATTTTATGTTATCTATATTCTATCTATAATGCTACTAATTAAGGTCTATGATTTGAAAGATTTTTGGAGTCTATTTTTATTGACCTGAATAAAGGAGCTCTCTTAATGATGAACTACAATAATCTTAACTCTATTTTTCTCAAGATTATTGATTATACAAGTGTCACAAGCATATTCTGTTCCAATAAACCAATCATTTATTAAAAAAATATCAATTGCTGTGAATGCTGATCATTTTGTGGCTGTTCCATCTAAATTCAAAATGACAGCAATCCAAAATCCAGACGAATATATCAATTCATACGACAATCAACATCATTAAATTCAGCAATTCATCTGGTTAATTCACCAAAACTCAATATAGCCGAATTCAACAGAGCAGAATTAAATTTATTCAGCAAAATTCAAAATACCAAAATTCAAATAAAAATTCAACAGAGCAGAATTTTAATTTATATAGCAAAATTCTAAAACTGAACTCAGAAGAACTCAACAGAACAAGAACTCAGAAGAACTCTGCATCTGCATCTGAATTTGTGAACTCCAATATGCCCTATATTCTTCACTGAATAAAAATTTAATTGAAAAAACCAAAAACCCATGAACTCAAATCTGCCCAATTCATACAGTTTTGTCACCAACACCAAATACACAAAATTAATTGAAAACCAAAAACAGTGAAGCACTCACCGCGGGAGAGGCGGAGAACACAGAGGGTCAGAGCCAGACGACGACCAACGCTTCGGTGACGACGACAAGCAGACGACAACCACGACGATGCTAAGCCGAGGACCAGACGACGCCAATGCTTCGGTGATGGTGACGCTTCGATCCGCGAGAGCTGCCTCGATCCGCGACGGTGACGCTTCGACACGCGACGGTGATCTTCGCTCCGGCCTTTGGTGGAGGTGACGGTGGCGTTTGTGGGGAAGAAGGTTGAGGGGGTTGGGGGTGACTACTCTTCGAAGAGGAAACTCAGGAAAGTGGCTCCAGCAACGTTATTTTTACCTCAGCCCCTTTTTTCCCTTTTTTTTTTTTTACCCAGCGCCAAAACGGCGCCGCTTCGAGGCTTGAGGAAAAACCGGAACATACTGAAACCCGGGCGGTTTGACCGGTTCGTCGGTTAACCGTCGGTTATCCTGATTTTTTTTACCAATTTTTTGTAAGAGGGTTTTATAAGTGAACCGGACCGGCTACTTAATTGGTTTCTGATTAACTCAATTGAACCGACCAGTCCGATCCGGTTTTCAAAACCTTGATTATAAATCAATTATTTGATTTATTTCAATAAAATAAAATAGAATAACAACTTTAAACAATTTCAGCTCACTCACCAAAATACCCAAGGTTGGAAGAAGGCCACTTACCCATTGTTTGATGCAAAAAGCTCCATCCGTTTTTCCTGGCAAGGAATATACACGAACATATCAACATATTTATGTTCAAATTTTATTGCAATTTATACGTGATAAAAACACAGATCGAAATCACAGTTGATGATGATATGGAGAATATTGTAATTATATTAAAACAGAATAAAAAACCGTTTATGGTTTCTATTATTTATTGGAAATTTTGCTATTAATCGTTTATGCTTCCAACAAAAACACAAGTACACAACCAGCAGCAGTAGCACAGCGCCTGCGGCGGTGGTGGCGGCTAAGGTTTTTTCCTGGTTGAGGTTGGGCATGTTCTGCTTGAAGGAATGAGGAAGGAGATGGAGAAGCGCGTCTTGTTTCTCCCTTTAAGCGCAAAATTGCATCGTTTTATTCGAACCGACCGGTTCTGATTTCAGTTCGATCGTCCGGTTCTCAGCCGTTTCAACAGTTTACATCAGGTTTTATAATTTATGGTTTTAGACATCAAATCAAACTGTTTGTGTCTATGGTTCGAGGTTGAACCGGTCGGATTGGCCGATTCGGTCCGGTTTTTAGAACATTGCTAGCGACTCAACCGGCACTGCCGTGCCTGTTCAACCACTTTTTTATTGAGTTAAAAAAATATTTTTATATTTTTATTTTTAAAATTATAAATTTTATTATTTTTTGTTATTATTTTTTTACATGTATAATTATTATTGTCTCGCCGTCACTATTATGTTGCTGATATGAATTTGTATCAAGAACTAGAGAGAATTAGAGATAATCAGAGAAAATAGAAGAGAAATTCCTACAATTAGGGGTAAAGAGAGAAAGTAGAGTTCCCAATTACATCATGCATATCCTACATTATTACATCATATTCCTATTTATAGTATAATTCTCTAATTGGGCTAGCCCAATACTAATTGTATCATTATCTTACCCTTCAAAACAATCTTATCCTCAAGATTGTAAAAAAAAAAAATATAAATCCCAATAAAAATTATAAAAGCTAATTACAATTAATAAAAAAAATCAAAGAATTCTAAAATAATATTTTCTATGCTACTGCTACAAAAAAATAATTTACCACTAGGATTCCATTGTTTAAAAAAATTTAGGCCCATAAAAGTATCAAAATAATTTTTGTTGAAAAGAAACCCAAATTTAGACCAGGCTAATTAATTGTGCTCGATGCATTTGAAGGCCCAACCAGAAGCCCACTTCAAAATTAGGGGTCATCTCCTTCAGAATTGCAACGCTTCTCCTCTCCTCCTGCAGCATCCCCAGTGGCTCCTCCCTTCCCTGCCCTGGGTTTCACTGCTGTCGGGAGAACCACCGGCGCCGCCTGTGCCTCTTCCCCTTCCGTCACTGCCTCTCGCTTTGTCCTTTCTCCTTCCTTGGGCGCCACCCACCACGGAACGAGCCAACAACCGCGTGTGCCGCCATTGCTGGGGAACTCGAGGCTTGGCGCCTCTGCATCACGATCCCAGGGAAACGATGCCGCCATGAGCGGTGGTGGCCTAGGCACTATCCGTGAAGAATGGTGGAGCCGACCTCTGCGAAGAGCTCGCGGTTCTCCTTCGCGTGGCGCGACAACGTCGCAGAATCGCCTTCGAGATCGGACGCCCTCATCCCTCCCTGCCACGGAGGCGCCGATTGCAACACCCCCTAGCCGCCGTGCAGCGTCATCTGGGACGGTCTTCGATGGGTCCGGCGGTTTCGGTGGTGGAAACTGGCGATCGTCTTCCCCTCCCACATCGCGATCTGGCCGCAATTCTCCTGGGTGTGCCCTCGCCGAATCGAACCACGGTCGACCTCCTGCGGTCCACCCCTCCACAGAGCACGTCGGTCGCCACTTCCGGCCATCCCAATGTCGGAACCCGCCAACTCCATCTTCTTCTTCGGCCACTCTAACCACCGTGCGAGCATCAAGCCAAACCACCACTGCCCTGTCCTCTCTCTGCTCCGACGTCTTCTGCACAGCACCATAGAGCATCGCCGGCTGTTCGCTTTGCATCTTCGCGACCCCAAGGGAAGACCGCCGCAAGGAGTGGAGCTGGTCTTGCCAAGATCGGAGACACGCGCCGGAACCCTCCGCCACACCTTCGAGGATCTCTGGTGTTGGTCGCTGCTGCCACTCCGTCAACCCAGGGCGTCTCGAACATCTGCTCCCCCTTCATGGAGGCGCCATCCTCGGCGCCATTACCAGTTGTCAGATCTGCCGCTTCTACGTCCTTGACCGGATTTGTTCCCCGCCACGGACGGCCACCGGCATCTAGAGGTTGCGTTCCGGCATACAGGTAAGCTGGTCCCTGAATCAGGAAATCTGATTGGAGAATTGGATAAAAAAAAATAAAAACGAATCTGATTATAAGTTGTAAAGCAATAAGAATATACAGATAAAAATGAAGGGTGAAAGAAAGAAAAAAGATATATCAATGATATAGAATTCGAATGAAATTCTGGTTGCTTGTGTGATCAAATCGGTTGAACTTGTTTTTGGAAGAAGATATCTCTGATGCGGTTTTGTTTGGATGTGGATTTGAAAATCTGGATCTAAAATTATTGATACCTTCTGCAAATTTGTTGTTGAATTGTTTGTTGAATCTGAATTTGCATTGAGTTCTTCTTCTTCTGCAACCATGGGTTCTGAAGGTTGGCATGAATTTTGTTGTTGCTGAAATTGTGGCACCGCATCTTCTGCATCAATTGCATAATCTGAACTTGTTGATTTGCACGCTGATCTTGTGAAATTGAATTTGTGATCTATTGTTGTTGAATTTAGTGCTGAATTTCTTGTTGAATCTGTAATTTTTGTTGATTTTGATTGTTGCTGTTGTGGTCGAACTTGTAAATTGAAATCTGATTCTTCTGCTTCTTCATCCTCTTCTGGTGAACTGGAGTCATGTTGAATTCTGAAAAATTGGTTGCTGCATTCATCAATGCTGCATTCTCATAATCTGATGCTGAATTCTGAAATTGCAGAGCCGTAAGTGTTGAATTGTTTACTTCTGGAGCGGTTGAATTATTGTTGATTGGCTGAAAAGCTGAGGTTGATTTGGCTTGAATCTGAAAAATTGGATGTTGCTGCTTCTGGATTTTGGTTGAAATTTCTGCTGGTAGTGCACAATCGGCTTCCCCATGGATCCTCTTGGTCACGGTTTCACCAATTTTGTTGCAAGTTGCCTGAATTTCTGCAGGTATCTTGGATCGTTTTTCATAATCTGAATTCAAGCGATCTAAGCTAGTTTGAATTTGATCCCAAATTGTGTCATCGTAGGAATTTGGCATGGTGTTCAATGAAAGTACCATTTGATATGAATTTGTATCGAGAACTAGAAAGAATTAGAGATAATCAGAGAGAATAGAAGAGAAATCCCTACAATTAGGGTCAAAGAGAGAAAGTAGAGTTTCCAATTACACCATGCATATCCTACATTATTACATCATACTCTTATTTATAGTATAATTCTCTAATTGGGCTAGCCTAATACTAATCATAGTTTTTTATTGCGGATGGCGGCTAATGGCGGTGAGCCAAAAATCCGCCATAAAGTTATAGCGGATGGCGTTGCGGAAAATGGCGGAAATGGCGGATTACCTCTAAAATACACATATATGTGCAAAAAAAACATGCAGAAAAATTGCAAATATAATAAACTATAAAATCTATCTATATAAGCAACTTTCTAGTCATAAAACATCTAATTAATATAGCAAATATAGTAGCAAATTTAGTAAATAAATATAACATCAAGTTCAAATCATAACTCAAAAGTCATAAGCAAGCCATAAAATAGAAGACATAAAACATAAAAACTATAAACCATCTACATTCTAGCTCTCATCAAATTCATCTAAATTAACACGATTATTATGGTGACCCTCTACCCCCTCATCATCTTCTGATTCAGTATCATTGAATTGAATCTCCTCTTCTTGTTCTTCTTCATTTTCAGAATCCTCTTCATCTTCAAATTCTGGTTCTTCTTCCTCTTCCACAATTACACAATTACTGCTTTTCCTTTTCCTTTTTTTGAAGCCTTAGACCCACTTGGTCTACCCTTTGCACCACCTCTTGCAGTTGCAGGTTCTTTTCTTTTTCTATTTTGTTGTCTTCTAGTATATGTTGTAGGCTCATGTCCTCCCATTGCTTCAAAAACAAGGTTCCAACTCAAAGTGTTGTCATTTTGATGAACCAAATCAGCATCATCATCCATATTATCATCATCTCGAAAGGTGGCAGTCCCAATTTCTCCCACTAACCACTCATTACACTCATCAATGTCATTGAGTGCAATAGGGTCAACTTCATTTTTAAGGTTGTACCTCTCGATGAGTTGTTGGTTATACTTTATGCAGGACGAGCAGCAGTTCCAGCAGCATGGCCAGCAGGGGCAGGGGCAGGGGTAAGGGCAGGGGTAGAGGCAGGGGCATCAGAATTACGGGCTGGTCTAGAAGTTGACATGATGAACTGAGCTGAAAGGAAAAAAAAATTGGAGGAAGAGAGGTTTATGAGGGAAGAGAAGGAGAAAGAGACAGTGAAGTGAGTGAACTGAATGAAAAAAAAAAGGAACGGTAACTTCTACAAACCAGAAAAAAGAGGGAACTGTGGTGATGAGCGGCGGTGACCACCAGCGGTGATGGTCGGCGACGAACGGCAACAGGCGGCGGCGATGGGCGGTGGCTAAGATCGGCGGTGATTGGAGGCAAAGAGAAGAGAGAAAGAGAACAGAGAGAAAGAGCCGTTTTGGACGTTCAGAGAGGAAGGCTCGTTTTTGAACTGCAGCGGTTGAACGTGGGTTACTCTTTCATTTAGGGTTTTGCAAAATTACCCAATTACCCTCGAATTTTTTTAAAAAATCCGAAAAAACCCGCCATTCTCGCGCCATGGCGCCACCGCAATTGCAGCGCCTTTTGCCCCGCCGTGATAAGCACGTCGCGGTGGCCTACATATGGCGGCGAGGCCAAATCCGCCCACGCCATTCTGCCATAGCGCCGCCATGGCCGCTATTTTAAAACACTGATACTAATTTTATCAGTTGCCTTGTTTTATTGTCCTTCCTTATTTTCTTCTTCTATTAATCCCAATCGCAATCAATTATCACGATATCATTATGGCAGCTCTCATTTTTATTTATCACTTTGATTCATACATATCCATTATGTTAACTTTTGAGTTGTTAAAGATTTGTTAAAAGAATTATTTTCTTGTTTTATTTAGATATCTAGATGTATAACTATTATATAAATACTTATTTTTCATACTTACTTGTTAAGTCATATTTTATCATTTTAAAAAAAATTTGAGATATCAAGCGCATTTTTTTCAAAATTATTAATTTATATTTGTATTATATCACCTCACTGTATCAAACACTATTCTTTCTCTTACTATATATTGTTGTTTATACACATATATGTCATTATCTCATCGTCACTATTATATTACCTTGTTCTCCTTTCTCATTTTTTCTTCTCCTTCCACATTCTCTTCTTCCGGTCGTTATTAATTATTACCAAGTATCATCATGGCAACTTTTACTCTTGTCTATCACTTTAATTTATAACTATCTATTATGTTAACTTTTATGAGTTGTTGAAATTTTGCTAAAAGAACTAAGACATAAAGCATTTAAAATTTTTTGAAATTATCAAAATTTGATGTCAGTAATCATGAAAAACAATATCAAAATATATAATTTTCAACCAAAATAATAAAAAATAGTACATAATTGTAAATTTTTTAACTAATAATTATAAATTTTAAGTCGCAATTTAATATAGTACTTTAGAATAGAAGGCAACCATTGCTATCCACATTTGACTGCTATTTTATAAGTTTGATATTTATTTTATTGTGCACATCAATTAAACTATACTTTATTATTTCATTTTACATGTTTGAACTAATGTCATCGTATTATAAGGATGAGATTAATTTTCATAATTTAATACGAATCTTCTTATTATTTTGTTCGTCATTTGAATACTATCCATAAAAAATAGTTAGTTAAAGTAAAACATTATATAAAGAGAGATAGAAAACTTAGATTTATCGTTCTGGTTTGCTTCTTAAACCTTACTTAATATACTCAATTGTAATAGCTTTGATGGTGGTGATTTTTTGTAATTAGTTAAAAAGTTTCAACTTTCTCTTTCTCTTTCTAACTCTTTTTACGATTTTGAATAAATTTAATTTTGTTATTAAATAGTTTTTTAAGTTTAGAATATTTTTAACTTTCTATATAATAAGTATCTTTTAAATTATCTAATGCATAAACGGGTTACATCTTTTCGTGTATCTTGAAAGTAAAAAATTAAAGTTAAATGATATTAGTTTTTTTATTAAGTACAAAAATAAACATTAAGTCTAAATGATATTAGTTCTTTTATTAAGGCAAAGAAACTCCATAAAAGGGTAATATTAAGTCCCATGTTCTTATATACGAGAATATGTACCATTTATTATATTATATATAATTGTTGTACCATATAACAAAAGGTGAAAATCTATAAAACCAATACAAAGAGTTGACCACGACTTTAGTTTCCAATTTTTTTAACTATATTTACCCTCTAAAAAATTATTTCATAAAGCAAATTATAAGAACAAAATAGTCATAAAATTTATTTTAAAAAATCTAATAACCTCCCACTAAAATAAAAACAGTTTTATTACTCCTGTAACCATGATAACACATCTCCTAAAAAAATATCGTGTCTGCAAATGGTTAATAAATCAAAAAATGGACTAAGTGAACATCAATGTCTTCACATCTTTTACCATCTTTGTGTTTTGTTCAATTCTATGTTAATTTTAGTTTATATCTTTTATTTTATCAATGTCTTTACATTTTTCACCATCTTTATTGTAAAATCGAAAAATTAGCGAATAATTGGTCAATAAATTAATTTTTAATAAAAAAGATTAGAAATGTAAATTTTATATTAAAATAGGATAGAGCACAACTCAAAAGTTAACACAATGGATATGTATGATATGGTAGTAATTGATTGCGATTGGGGTTAATAGAAGAAGAAAATAAGGAAGGACAATAAAACAAGGCAACATAATAGTGACGGCGAGACAATAATAATTATACATGTAAAAAAAAAAATAATAGTGTATAGTATGATGAGATGATATAATCAAAATAAAAATTAATAATTTTGAAATAATAATAAGATTTAAGATAATTAAAGATGTTCAATATAAGATTAAAAAAAAATTTATCTATTAGAATTGTGTATCTTCTAAAAGACTGTTTTGAATATGAATATAAATTTGTAAATTTATTCTAAATTAAATAGGATTGAGAAAATAAGTAAATTCAATATATAAATAACTAATTTGTAAATAATATTAGTAAATCTTTATCTTGATTTTGTTACACATAATAACAATATAATTTTTTCCTTTATTTTTTAATTTAAATTTATTTATTTTATACTTTCTACATATATTAAATATTTAAAATATTTTTTTATAATTTATTTTTTAATTATTGATATTAAATTTATAATTTTAAAAATAAAAATATAAAAATATTTTTTTGTGCCGGTTGAAGATTTTGATAAAAAATGAAGACTATTTTTTTTAGAATAAAAAAAATCTAAAATAATTATCATGTACAATATACATATCCTTCCTCCTTTAAAATAAGCACAAATTTTCATTCTTCTTCGTTCAATTCTATTCTTTATAAAATAAATACTAGAATAAACAAGTAAACGGCAAGAAAAAGAAGTGTTAATTGTTGTGATGGATGTTTTTTTAGGAACCGGAGCTGCTTCGCGTTGATGCAGAGCGGATCCGGCGGCAAATGCAGGAGGTTGCCGTAACGAATTACCGGTCATTCATTTCCGCTGCGGATGCATTGATAGCAATTCGTGAGGAAGTCACCTTTATTGACAAGCATCTTGAAGCCATGGTAATTTTTATTTTTAAAATAATTTGGTTTATATTTTTCTTATTGTGTGTTATGTATTGTTCAGATTTTTCAAATGTCAGTTTTGATATCAATTAAGCTTAAATTGTAAGCATTAGCTGATTTCCTTAGTATTGCAAGCGTAGTTATGCTTTTTTGTGCGTTGAGTTGAGAATTTGTTTAGGAGTGATAAAGTCCTAATGCAATTGGCAAGTATAAGATTAAATTCATCCAATTTGATATAATATTTCTTCATGAGCCGATTGACACATATCTGATTGTTGGGATGACTTTTCCAATTTTGGGAAGGGAATAGAACTTTAGATGCATCTTGGCCAATGTTGCGGGCTACATAGGGGGTTTTTTTTTTTTGAAAACAAAGAGCTCAACACAGTACAGTGGAGCAGTCAAACATAGTTCTTTTTATGATCTTCACTAGGTTAAGTCATACTCAAAGCACATCATAATACACTTTGGTTTTTCTACAGGGATGTTCTTAACTTATTCTCAAAGAATATGAGTACCGCAGTAGAGAACTTTCAGGTAAGTTCAGTGCAGTTAAACTATTTTGCATGTGTGTAAACTGAAATTATGTATTTTTCATTTTTCATTAATTCAAATGAGCCAATGGGCTCCATATTATTCTCAGTAAGTTGGCCAATTTCATGTCATGATCAATCAAGTATTTGATTTGTTTTCAGTTGGTCTTGGATTCGCATCGGTGGGTTCCGCTCCCAGCTGTTGGCTTCCCTGCAAATACTGTTGGTGAAGAAAGTCAGGAGGATGTCACTCCACCATCTTATTTGATGGAGCATCCACCTCTTGCTGTTTTTATTAATGGTAAGTCAAGTTATTGTTTCTTGCTAAATTGGAAATTGCTGATGCTTCATCATCTGCCTATATCTACAAATTCATGTTGCAAGTTCATATCAACTGCCTCATTTGAATAAGAGTATAGGATGAAGAGTTCTAACGGGTTCAAAAAGTGTAAATCAACCTTTCTTATTACTAGTGTGAAAATACTCTACACTCTTGTAAAGCCAATCATCTTTATTCCAGTTCAATTCAGACCAACTTTACCCCAATGAATAACTTCTTGCAGAATGGATCCTCACAAAATCAACTGAATAAATTAAGGCATGTATACTGCTGATAAAATTGGACACTTGTGATATTCCACTGAAATGCTAATTTCATACTGACTGTTTAATTTTTAAAAATTTGCAATTTCTCATCAACAATTGACACAGTAGTTGGGTTAATCAAAACCAATTTCTACCAGAAGTTATTGAATGATGTAATTTCTGTTTTACAATATGGTCTATTGTTGATTGATACCACATACACTCTCTATCACTTTGTGTGTGTGTGTGAATGTGTCTATAAACTTCTGGATCAGATAAAAAATATAAATGGCAATGCATAATGGAAATATTCATGGTTGATATGTGATGTTTGTAGCAAGTTTATTAAATGTGTGCGGTTAATCTTATGATGGGATGATGTTATATGTGCTATTGTGCTTCATCACTTAGTCCTCCTCCCCTAGTCAGTCTCATTTATCCTTGGATTCATTTGCACTGCTATCTCTTTGGTGGCTGCAGGTGTATCTGCAGCAATAAATGAGCTGCGTCCATGTGCCTCAATAAGTCTAAAACATGTCGTTGTCCAAGAATTGATTAAGGGATTACGAGCTGTTTCTGATTCATTGTTGCTGTACAATACAACTTGAGTGCTCAGAGCGAACGAATCAGCACTTTTCCTCTCACTCTGTCGGGCATTTATTGAGGTGCTTTATGATTTACATCCATGAGAGTGATATTATAAAAATAATAACAAATTAACTAACCTTTGTCTCATTAAGTGGAGTATGATACAAAATTATTGTTTATAATTTGAGCTGCTAATCTGCTCTCATGCTCTTTCAATAAATTACTGTAAATATATGTTCTTGATTCCTTGAAATTTTTATTTTGATGTATAGGTTGCTTATCCTCATTCTGCAACATGTTTTGGATGATGTTACCCCGGTGGAGCAACAATTATTATGGATGCTAAGAACTTGTATGACGGAATCAGCCGCCTATTAGAGACATCCTCTGCTGCAAGAGAGCTCCCAAAACCAGTGAACAATGGCAAAGCAAAGGGTGCAGATGAGAATGGCGATGTTCTGGCAGCAGCAAAGAACGGAGGAACCCCTACCGCCAAAGAATCCGAAGCCATCAATGCTGATGAGGTGGTGATGGAGGAAGTCCCTATTCCAGAGACAGAACAAGAACACACCAATAATACTGAAAAGCCCATGAATGATAGTGTGACGTCTTAGTGATGGATATAAATGGATATAAATGTATTTCTGTTCTTCCCTTGTTTGCATTTTATTATTCTTTTGTATCTTCAAGAAAGGATGTCGCTAGCTGTAATTATATTGTTGAATTTCGTCAAATTTACATAATCTTCTAGTCCATAGAAAGCATTTGTCCTAAGAAAGAAGAGAATTTTGACAGAGATTGTTGCTTGTATTGCAGAGTGTTGTTTTCTTACCCTTAATAACATTGAAATCCCTAACCATGAAAGACACTTTTCCAGATGGGTCTCCAAGTTCCTCAAGGAACAGATGTAGGCTTGGTTTGGTAAAGCTTTTACTTTTTTAAAAGTAGCTTATAAAAGCTGTCTTTTAAAAGACGGCTTTTTAAAAGCTGCAGCACTTGCGTTTGGTAAAATCAAATTAAAAATGACTTTTAATAAGCACAAGCATCACAATTGTGTTTGGTAAAACAACTTTTAAAATTTTAAAAAATTATAATAAACATGTTTATAACGAAGAATAATTTATTTTTTCAAATTCTTTAAAATTTTATATAATATTTTAAAATAAAATAATTTTAAAATAAAAAATTCATAATAAAGATAAGTATTATAAATAAACTTTTATTTTTTAACTATAAAATTTTATATAAGTATCATAAAAATTTATTTTATCCTAAACATCATCATTAAAAATACTAAATTACCTAACTCAAATTTTAGAGACTATTGGTTTTTTTTTTTCCAAAGATAATAGGTTATATTTCATTAATTATTAAAAATGAAATACAAAGATGTCCAAAAGGAGGACAACATAATAAAAGGTGGGGATTTCCCAAAAACACTACACTGAAGGTATTCATCCGACGGTGCGTGGTCGAAAAACGAAGAAAAATCTTAAAGAAGAAAGAATGATAAATCCAATTGCATGCAACTAAGAGCTTGCCTCATGGAGATGACGACCTAAACTGGGAGTTCTTTGGATTTCACGGAGCAACTTGACAGAGCTTGCTAGAATGGCAGACGGCATAGAAGTAGAACCTTCAAAAATCAACTGGTTGCGAGCTTTCCAGCAGTTCCAGCAAATGATGGCAAGCAATTGAGGATTACGGTCAGCATTCTTCAACGGGTTAAGTATCTCTGTTGATGCAGTCCACCATGTCCAAAAGTCGTTAGAACTCTGAGGGGAAAGACAGTCACGAAGATAACTCTGAGACCATACGTCTTTAATTCTAGAGCAATTGATCAGACAATGAGTGACTGTTTCCGTTGCTTCATGACAGCAGGGGCATATTGGTGATATAGATGGGATGCGGTGATGAATCTGAGCAAGCACCGGAAGTCGGTCATGGAGAGCTTTCCAGATAAATAGCTTAATTTTGTGAGGCAAGTTCAACTTCCATAGATCAATCCACGGCTTTTTCTGCTACATATAATTAGGGCAAAGCTCCAGAGGCGGATGGTAAAATAAATAGTCAATTCTGTAACCTGAAGCTGTATCATATTGCTTGGATTTGTTCAAATCCCATTGCAATTTGTCCCTACCCTGCTGAATTTTAACTGACAAAATCCTGTTTGCAACGTCTTGGGGAAATAATTCTTGAATGAGATTTTGATTCCAATTCATATCTTCAGTAATTAGATCTTTAACTCTTGGAACCAACTCAAAAATAGCCTGTCTATTTGGCATGTCAGAAATCATTAAAGGATACGGAGGAGGCAGCCAAGGATCCTCAAAGGTTCGGATATTCTCACCAGTACCCACAGCCCAATTAAGACCTTTTTCAACAATCTTTCGGCCTTCCAGTATGCTCCTCCATCCCCAAGAAAGTAAGACTCCAATTTCTGCCGTTATAGCATTACCATTGCTAAAGTATTTACCTCTTAGTATTTTGGATAAAAAGGAAGTAGGCTGTGTTATAAGTCGCCAAAACTGTTTGCCTAAAAGCGCCATATTTTGGATTCTGAGATCTTTAAATCCAAGGCCTCCTTCTTTTCGTGGGCGAGTCATAGTGTCCCAGCTAATCCAAGCCATCCGCCTTTCAGAACCCTTTTGTCCCCACCAGAACTGAGAAAGTAGAGAGTGAATTTCCGAAATTAAACCATCAGGCAACTTGAAGCAAGACAATGTATAAATAGGAATAACTTCTCCCACTGCCTTAAGCAATATGTGTCTACCACCTGACGAAAGAAGATTGCGCTTCCACCCTTGGATTCTTTTCCGAATCTTTTCTTTGATCATACTAAAAGAAGCCTTTTTCGATTTAGAGACTGTAGAAGGCAAACCAAGGTATTTATCCTGAGCCCCAATATGATTAATATTCATAGAGTTAGCCAGTAGTGTACGAGTAGTGGAGGGAGTGTTGTGGCTAAAGAATGCAGCAGATTTATTAAGATTTACCCTCTGGCCACTGATGCTTTCATAAGAATTCAATAAATGCAGGATATTTGAACATGCTTCAGGATTAGCCTTACAGAATAAGATGGAATCATCAGCAAATAGGAGGTGGTTGACCTTGGGACATCACCTATGTATCTGAAGACCCTGAATTAGTCTGTTTTGTTTTACCTTGTGTAGCAAGAAGGAGAGACCTTCTGCACAGAAAAGAAAAAGATAGGGGGATAGAGGATCTCCTTGTCAAATACCTCTATTTGGTTTGAAGAAACCATAAGGTTGTCCTTCCACAATAACAAAATAAGAAACAGTTGTCACTAATTCTCGAATCCACATGATCCACCGGGAGTCAAAACCAAACTTCTCCAATATAAACCAAAGAAAGTGACATTCCACCTTATCATATGCCTTACTCATATCTAATTAGTTCTCGGATTAGAGTCTAAGAGAAGAGGGGCGTGATCTGAGCCTGATTCTGACAGTCTAAGAACCGTTGCATTGGGATAGAGTTGCTGCCAATCAACTCCTACCAGGAATCAGTCCAGTCTTTCTTGTATCAACTCATCACCCCTCCGTCTATTTGACCAAGTGAATGGTCTTCCGACCATACCAATATCAATCAGGGAATTATCATCAATAAAACTATTAAAGGTTTCAATAGAAGAAGGAGATTTAGCACCCCCACCTTCTTTCTTCAATTGATTAGAAATGGCATTAAAATCCCCCATTAACACAACCTTACCATCGAACTGTTGAGTGACTGAAGTTAATTCAGCAAATTGAGCCATTCTATGTTGATCATTTGAACTGAGATAAACACCTAGAACACCATAGGGATCATTAGAACCAGCTGTCAGAACTGATGCCGCAATGAAAAATATACCATGCTGTAAAATCTGAACAGTGCAACCATCCCTCCATGCCATTGCCAAACCCCCTGATAATCCATCCGGATCCACAATAAACCATTCCTTGAAACCACAAGATCTTAGTTTTCCTTCAACTTGTCGAGATTGATTTTTTGTTTCACAGATAAAACCAACCTCGGGGGAGTAGGATTTGTAAATCCCTTTAAGATTGTGGATTGTCAGGGGTCTCCCCAAACCCCGACAATTCCACGAGAGCAGTTTCATATTTCTCTAGATGCCACTTGAAGGCTGGCACCCTCCACCGTCATAGCAATTATATGAGGGTTCTGAGTCTCTGATTTGTTGCCCATGGTGTAGAGAAAATCAGAATTGGTATTCAATGATTCCAAAGAGAAATAAGATATATAGAATGAGTGAATAAGAAAACGGAATGAATTAAAAGAGGAATGAATTGGGAGAGAAAACGAAAATTAGGGAGCTAAGTGGAAAAAAAATTAAGAAAAGAAAGTAGAAGAAGATGGAAAAGGGTTTGACGAAGAAAAAAAACAAAGAAAGGTGTAACCATGGAGGCGGCGCAGTGAAACCCTAGCAGAGCGTCGGGCGCTAGATGAGGAGTACGTACTCCCACTCATTAGCCAATAATAAATTTGTATGTAATCCAATGTTAGTACTGGGTACGTCCATTACCCATCTATATATATTGGCTCACCTTTACAAATCACAAAAAATAGGACACATATCTCAAATAAACTACTCTTACGATTATATATCTATATTTACATATGTATATACATGTTGTTATTATAATTTTGACTAATATTTATGCAAGAAAAATTTTATAATTGGTTTTCATAAACCAAGTCATCCTCAGAAAAATTTTATAATTGGTTTTCGTAAACCAAGTCATCCTCTTCACATTTCAAAGAACAGATAAAAAACAAACAAACATAATAGAACTACTGAAAAAATACAAAAATAACGCACAAAAAAATAATATAAATAGATAGAAGTTTATACTTAATATGTGATAGAGATATATTTGTATTGAAATTTGTGAAGATTAGGTTGAAAAATAAAAAATATATGAAGACTGTGTTAGAATTTGTGAAGGTTAAGATGAGAAGTTTAAAATATATGAAGATTTCAATGACAATATAATAGCGGAAAATATGTGCGGAAAAATAAATAAAATTTGATAAGCACAAGCCAGCTTTGAAAAGTTCCAGGTGCTTTCAAAAGCACCTTTAACTTTTAAAAGCCGCAAGCACAAACACTTAGACTTTTTAATTTACTAAACGCAAAATGAGGTTTAAAAGCACAAACACCTCTTAAAAAGATTTTACCAAACCCAGCCGCAATACTATTTCCAGTGCCAAAAATTCTGCCATGCAAATGGAAGAAGTATTCACCCAATCCACCAACACAAATTGACATACTCCAATAGTGTACCTCAAAGTCCTTTGCTCATAATAAGCACATAATTGTATCCTATTCCTAATCCCACTACTTTGCAACTCCCTCTCAATCCTCCTATTTACTAGCCATGCTTGTGCAAAAGAGTTAATCTTTTATTAGATATAAGTGCATTCCTTCCTCTTCAAATCCTCCACACAACAGCGAAAAACAATACTACCGAATTATACTATTTTTGTTGAAGCATTATCCTAAACCAACCGTGCACCGGCAACAAAAAACTATGTACATGTTATGTCTTAAAAAAAACAGATATTTATGTTAGCAGCATAAAATATA
>NC_029794.2:18335966-18344878 GCF_000816755.2 Arachis ipaensis | reverse complement strand
TAGTGGCTAATTTTTTTATGGTGAAGACTTACATGCAGTTGTCTTCATATGAAGTTAATAGTTAAAAATCGTTATGATTTGACGTGTTTGACTAAATTGTTATCTAACTGTTCTCAACTATTAACTTCACTTGAAAAGTGAAAGTATGTTATGCGTTGATATGGAAGCGGAGTGTGTTATCCTATAATGTGGCGACTGAGTTTTTAAATATAGAAGAGAAATCGGATGATCTGATTTTTTTGTCATAGGAGATACAAACAAATCAGACAGTCCGATTTACTTGGAGGGAAAAAATTTGAAATCTAGAAGTACTCAAAATCGAACGGTATGATTTGAGGTTTTTTTCTTTTAATTTTGGAAACACTCAAATCGGTAGGTCCGATTTGTGGATATAAAAAAATTTCAAATAGATAATGATAAATTAGCCGGTTCGATTTGTCTGTGCATATGAACTCCTTTGCCAATTGACAGAACTCTCTTCTTCCCCTTCTTCGGCCCTCGCCTCCTCATACTCCTTGTTTTCAGAAACTACAACACTCAAGTTAAGTTTTACACTTTTTAATTTTGAAATGGGTAAAAGAATCGTATACCACCGCATTATCGGAGAGTATGGTGATAAACCACTATTTTATGGTTTATCTTGTGCTAATTTGAGTGGTTTTCATCAACTCTCTGCTCACTTATTCATATAATTTGCATGAGTTTACATTTTCCTTCCTGATTTTGTGCTATGATTGAAAACATGCTTCTTTGGCCTTAAATTTTCTATGTTTAATCATCTCTTATTACCATTCGATGCCTTGATATGTGTGTTAAGTGATTTCAGAGTTTATAAGGCAGGAATGGCTTAGAGGATGAAAAGGAAGCATGCAAAAGTGGAAGCAATACAAGAAACTGAAGGAACTGCTAAGCTGTCTAGCCTGACCTCTTGGTACTAAATTGACCATAACTTGAGCTACAAAGGTCCAAATGAGGCGGTTTCAGTTGCGTTGGAAAGTTAACATCCGGGGCTTCGCAATGATATATAATTTGTCATAGCTGCCCCAAATATAGATGACGCGCACACATGGATCACGCGCACGCATGACCTGGCAAAAATCCAATCCACGCTCACGCGTGGATGATGCTCACGCGTGACAGTGCCGCGACCTGTACGTATCAGAAATCGCTGGGAGCAATTTCTGAACTGTTTTTGACCCAGTTTTTGGTCCAGAAAACACAGATTAGAGGCTATAAAGTGGGAAAATCCATTCATTCATAAATACAACTTTCATATTCATAATTTTAGGTTTTAGATATAGTTTTCTAGAGAGAGAGGCTCTCTCCTCTCTCTTAGATTTTTAGGATTAGGATTTCTCTTAGTTTATGGTTACTTCTTCATTCTAGGTTCAATGTTCCTTTAATTTATGCTTCTCTTCTACTTTTATTCATTCTATTACTTTAGTTGCTCTATTTCACTTGCTAATTACTTATGTTGCCAAATTGGCTTATGAACTCTCCATGTTAGATTTGAATTTATGTTTAAATGCAATTTGAAGTAATTCAGATTTATGATTGCTTTCTTCTATTTATGATATAAATAATTTAGATTTTTTCTCCTTTGCTTTGGTTGAGTAATTGGTGACACTTGAGTTATCAAACTCAGCAGTTGATTGAAAATTGGAATTTGCTGATTGATTTGGATCCCTCTAAAGCTAGTCTTTCCACAGGAGTTGACTAGGACTTGAGGAATCAAATTGATTAGTCCACTTGACTTTCCTTCATTTAGTAAGGGTTAACTAAGTGGGAGCAATAAACAATTCTCATCACACTTGATAAGAATAACTAGGATGGGATTTCCAGTTCTTATACCTTGCACTGGTGTTCATGATAATTAAGTTACTTTCTTGCCAATTTATTTTCCTGTTCCCTATTTCAAAAACCCAAAATTATACCCTTTTTCATAACCAATAATAAATCATACTTCCCTGCAATTCCTTGAGAGACGACCCGAGGTTTAAATACTTTGGTTATAAATTTTATTGGGTTTTGTTACTTGTGACAACCAACTTTTGTACGAAAGGATTCTTTGTTGGTTTAGAAACTATACTTACAACGTGATTATTTTTTATAAAATTCTTTACTGGCAAAAATCTATTCGTCAAAATGGCGCCGTTGCAGGGAAATTGCAAACGTGTGCCTTATTATTGGTTATTGTAAATATTTGCTTTTTTGTTTCTTTGTTAGTGTTTCTAGTTTTAGGAGTTTATTTTCATTAATTTTTATTAATTTTTATTTTCTTTAGCTACTATGAATTCTCACCCCTCTGGTTTCAAGTTTGGTTCCAATGTTGTTGTAAGGAATGGAAACTATAATGAAAATAGGCATCAAGGTTGGAAGAATCAAAGATGGGAGGAGCCACAAGGATTTGATCAACCCTCTTGGCAACAACCTCCTCCAATGCACTATAACCAACAACCATTATATGATGCATACCAATACAATAGTTAAGGTGGACCTTTTCGTGACAACCAGTCCCCACCAAATTACTATGGTCAAGATCCATTCCGAGGTGCGTACCAAGATGATAGATATGTTGGACCCCCTTGTAGTTACCAACAAGCCCTATCATATGCCTATGAACCACCTTCTCAACATAACTTTGAACCACCATACTCACAAGCCCCTTACCACCAAACACCCCCATATGACCCTAACCATTATCCACCATATCAACCACCCTATGAGCCATATGAGCCATACATAAATCCACCCCAATTTCAACCCAATTACTCCCATGAACCACTACCTCCATATACACCACATCCATATCCATCAATCCAAGAGCCTTATGGTCCTACTTATGATATCCAAGCAGAACAAGAGTCAAGGGATCGTCTCAAGGAAATAGTGGATCAATTTCAAGCAACCTTGCGTCAATTGGACCGAGCGGTAAACCGAATAGCACCTGAAGCTTTCATGGCTAAAGAATCTCAACTTGGGAACAAGGAATTGAAGTGTGCTATGCAACAAGTGGAAAAGATGGAGAGTGATGAACCACCACATTCTTATTATGATGAACCACCCTCTTATCATGAACCTTTTCTCCCAAGTAATGAGCCCTCATATCCACCTCAACCTTCAATGCATGACACTCTTGGTGTTCTTCTTCAAGGGCAAAGAGAGATGGAACGGGGAGTACTAGAATTTGCGACTGCCTTAACCGAGGTAGTAAATCAATTAGCTTTCCAACATCTGAGCACTCAAAGTACCCCCATGGCTACATGTGGAGAATCAAAAGAAGAGCGTAGCATGAAGGAGACACTAGAAACTCCGGTGGACAATGAAGAACATGGCTTTGTATTGGAACAAGTGGAGGAAGCCATAATAGTTGCAGAGGAAGAAGTAGTTGAAGATTTAGGAGATGCTGAACCTCCATGGGAATCTAGAATTGTAGAGTACTCCTCCAATAAGATTGAAATTGATGTCAAGAAGGCCAGTGCACAACCTCCATGGCATATTCCTTATGAAGACTTGGATGGGATAGATTAAGAAGTAAGTTCTCTTGGTGATGAGGATCATGCATCAAGTCCTCCTAGTGATAAATCTACATCCGCAAATGAACTCCTTGAATATGAAGACTCTTCTCTGATCGAGTCTAAGAATGATGTGGAAGCGGAAATTCTTAGAAAAGGGCAGACGGGAGTTGAGTACGCTTTGTCAAGAACATTGGAGACTTCTCCACCTAGGTTGCCATCTACTCCTTCATTTGAGTGGATAAGGCTTGTCTCTATCCGCCTTACCATTCCACCTAAATATGGTATTCTTGAAATGGATGGCCAACTTAGGAGACTTTGTGGCATTAAGCGTAAGAGAAGGATGTTTAGTGGTTGGAGTTGCAAATCAAGGCTCATCAAGGTTGATACTTCAAGAGATAGATGTAAGGGCTCAACTGGTGATAATTTGGTTAGATATAAAAGAAGAGTTTGGTACTCCGTAGAGAATTCAGAGTGCTTGCCACCCGGATGGAATCATCATGATCAACTTGAAGACGGGTATTGAATCAAGATTTGGGATCCCGGCATACAAGAAGATCAACTTTGGGAGGTCAAAGCTTGTGAAGAACTCCATCGAGGCTTGGGAAATTTACATGGAATAGACAAAGCTTATTGGAAGTCCAAGCATTGGTGGCAGTTTCAAGATGAGTTCAAGTACAAGCCGCCATGACAAGAAGCTCACCAAATGTCCAACTTAAGGACTTTAACTAAAAGTTCTAGGTGGGAGACAACCCACCATGGTATGGTCATTCCTTTTCAATCTTAGTTTTATTTTGTTTTGTTTTATTCTTAGTTTTATTTTATTCTATTTTTCTTAATGACTCTTTCCATAATCTCTGCATATAGTTTGTATATGCATTTTGCATTCTGCATACTGTATAAAAAAAATGCACGCGACGCGCAAGCGTCGCTAATGCGTCCGTGTCATATGTGCATTCGAAACAAAGAAGAAAAGAAGCAGAGAGTCACGCGGGAGCGTGGCTGGAGGCGTGCCTTAGGCACAAACACGCCCACGCGAACGCGTCCCTGACGCATCCGCGTCACTTGAAAAATCAGCCTCCCACGCGTGCGTGTCACTCACGCGCACGCGTGACCCTGTATAATCGACGTAAAAAGGTGTATGGCAGAGAGTTATGATGGAGTGGGGCTGGAATGGTGCTGGAAGCACAAGCCCTATCACGCGTACACGTCCCCCACGCGTACGCGTCATTTTTCAAAGTAAGGCCATTCACCCTAAATTTTGGCAATATGCGTATAAAACAGAGAGTTGTGCGTGCGCGAGGCTGCACTCGCGCCAATAGCACAAATCAGGTCACGCGTGCGCGTCACCCACGCAAACACGTCACTTGAAAATAGCACCAACCACGCAAACGCGTGCTCCACGCGTCCGCGTCGCATGCGACGCACAGTTTAATTAGATCTGCGCCAAAATTCTTATCTTTTCTTCCCCAATCCTAAATATCTTTCTATTATCATTCTTCCTTCTTTCTTCTTTATTCTTTCTCACCTTCTTATTCTTTCTTCTTCTTTTCTTACATCCTTCTTCTTCATCTCTTTAACCTCTCATCCTTATTCTCTTTCATTCTCTCTTCTTTATTACATTTGCATACTTTCATTCATTACATTTTCATCTTGTGCATATTTTTATTTTCTTTTCTAAATTTATTATTTTTTCATTGGTGTTAAATTTTTTTTTTCAACTGTTGTATCTTTTCTGGTATTATTTTGGTGCTTAGTGACTTGTTTTACACTGTTGGATAATATTATTTATCTGTCACTGCCAATCTTTTATGTTACTTGTATCCCTTTTGCATTGACATGAATTTATATTTTCTTGCATTACCCACACTCTCTTTCCCATTGTTGCAATTTTTTGCACTCTTGATTTGCCATGTGCTTCTACTATTTTCTCACTTGCATGTTGTAGCTACCATGTAATTGAGACCCTCGTTATTTGGCATTAACCCACCCATACTTTATTTATTTTTTTATCTTTATTTCTGGGTTACTTTTGTTCCCTTTTTCTTTCAGGATGGCCACCTGGAAGACGTCTACATGGGGAGACAGACAAGTCCATCTCCACAATCTTTGGAGAAAAGCATCAGTTGTAGCAGCCCGTCCACCTGCACCTCTTAGCATGCACCGAGGACGGTGCAATCTTTAAGTGTGGGGAGGTCGATACCGATCTCCATGGGTTAGTTATTTTCTTCTCAACACCAATATTTTATTTTCTTTGTTAATTCATTGTTGCATTTGCATGTTTGATTACATGTTTACTTGATTTTGTGCATATTCTACCAACTACTTGGTTGAAGTAATATTTTCTTTTTCAAGAAACTTTTTAGAGTATTTCACTAATTTAAATTAAAATTTTTATTGAACTTGTTTGAAGAAATATTATACTGGAACATGGTTTAGAGCTCGAACATACAAAACCAGTGAGATTTTTTAGCCTATTTGATTGGTTGCATCTTATCAATCAATATTTTATTTTTTTGGTGTGTGTTCTCTCTAAAATTGTGATCTTTGTCTTGCTTAATTCTATATTTCTATTGTTTGATGTATGCATGCACTTATATGATTGAGGCCTTTGTTTCACTGAACTTACATACCCATATGGCCTTACCCTTTCATTATCCTTTGCAAACCAATTTTGAGCCTATTATACCCCTTTGTTCTTTACTTTAGCACATCATTAACTCTAAGCGAAAAATAATAATGTCCTTAATTTGAATCCTTGGTTAGCTTAGACTAGTGAGAGTGTTCATGATTTAAGTGTGGGGAAAAGTGGGTTTGGAAACATTTGGTTTAAGAATTGGGTATTATATATCTTTATGAAAATGTGAAAGAAATGTTTAGGACATGTTCATGCATTCAATAATTTAATTATATGCATTGAGAAAAAATATTATAATAATAATAACAATAAAAAGAAAAAAAATAAATAAATAAAGGAGAAAAATAAAAGAAAAAGAGCAAATAATAAAAGAGGACAAAATGCCCCAAAATAAATGGTGATAGCAATGCATATGTACTGTACTCGAAATTAGGATGCATGAATATGTGGAAAACATGGTTAATGGATAGTTAGATGTTGTATTGTGATTACATGGATTGTCTTAAGTTAGGTGGGAAAAGTTTAAGTTAATTAAGGATTCAGATTTTAGTCCACTTGACCAAATACAATCCTACCTTGACCCTAACCCCATTACAACCCTCAAAAGACCTCTTGATATGTGTATTTGTGCATTAAAATTTTGTTAATTGTTAGAAGAAGAGCAAGTCTTTGAAAGCAAGATTAGTAGAGATTTGAGAGAATCGAACCTTAAACACCTGAGCGATTAGAGTGCATACACTTCCAGTGAGGGTTCGATGCTCGACTCTTTGTTGCCAGCTTTCACGAGCTATTTTCTTTTGCAAGTTTACTTATACTTTATTTTGTGATTTGAATTAGTGAAATTCAGTTCATATTTGTTCTTAAAAGATTTGTTTACTTTTAACCAAGTAGGTAGAAGTCTTTTTGCATTTAGTTGCATTCATATAGATAGGTTGCATTTCATAAGTTTTACCATTCCTCTTCACTCTTATAGTTTCTCTTGAGCTTAGCATGAGGACATGCTAATGTTTAAGTGTGAAGAGGTTGATAAACCACTAT
This sequence comes from Arachis ipaensis, assembly GCF_000816755.2. Taxonomy (NCBI): domain Eukaryota; kingdom Viridiplantae; phylum Streptophyta; class Magnoliopsida; order Fabales; family Fabaceae; genus Arachis; species Arachis ipaensis. The sequence continues at coordinate 18,337,687 of NC_029794.2, read as the reverse complement.
TTTATGGTTTATCTTGTACTAATTTGAATGGTTTTCATCAACTCTCTGCTCACTTATTCATATAATTTGCATGAGTTTACATTTTTCTTCCTGATTTTGTGCTATGATTGAAAACATGCTTCTTTGGCATTAAATTTGCTATGTTTAATCATCTCTTATTACCATTCGATGCCTTAATATGTGTGTTAAGTGATTTCAGAGTTTATAGGGCAGGAATGGCTTAGAGGATGAAAAGGAAGCATGCAAAAGTGGAAGGAATACAAGAAACTGAAGGAACTGCTAAGCTGTATAGCCTGACCTCTTGGTACTAAATCGACCATAACTTGAGTTACAAATATCCAAACGAGGCAGTTCTAGTTGCGTTGGAAAGCTAACATCCGGGGCTTCGCAACTATATATAATTTGCAATAGCTGCTCCGAGGATAGGTGACGCGCACGCATGGATCACACGCACGCGTGACCTGGCAAAAATCCAATACACGCTCACGCATGGACGACGCTCACGCGTGACAGTGCCGCGACCTGTACGTATCAGAAATCACTGGGAGCAATTTCTGGGCTGTTTTTGACCCAGTTTTCAGCCCAGAAAACATAGATTAGAGGCTATAAAGTGGGGGAATCCATTCATTCATAAATACAACGTTCATATTCATAATTTTAGGTTTTAGATATAGTTTTCTAGAGAGAGAGAGGCTCTCTCCTCTCTCTTAGGTTTTTTAGGATTAGGATTTCTCTTAGTTTATGGTTACTTCTTCATTCCAGGTTCAATGTTCCTTTAATTTATGCTTCTCTTCTACTTTTATTCATTCTATTACTTTAGTTGCTCTATTTCACTTGCTAATTACTTATGTTGCCAAATTGGCTTATGGACTCTCCATGTTAGATTTGAATTTATGTTTAAATGCAATTTGAGGTAATTTAGATTTATGATTGCTTTCTTCTATTTATGATATAAATAATTTAGATTTTTCCCCCTTTGCTTTGGTTGAGTAATTGGTGACACTTGAGTTATCAAACTCAGTAGTTGATTGAGAATTGGAATTTGCTTTTTGATTTGGATCCCTCTAAAGTTAGTCTTTCCACAGGAGTTGACTAGGACTTGAGGAATCAAATTGATTAGCCCACTTGACTTTCCTTTATTTAGTAAGGGTTAACTAAGTGGGAGCAATAAACAATTCTCATCACACCTGATAAGGATAACTAGGATGGAATTTTCAGTTCTTATACCTTGCACTGATGTTCATGATAATTAAGTTACTTTCTTGCCAATTTATTTTCCTGTTCCCTATTTCAAAAACCCAAAATTATACCCTTTTCCATAACCAATAATAAATCATACTTCCCTGCAATTCCTTGAGAGATGACCCGAGGTTTAAACACTTCGGTTATAAATTTTATTAGGTTTTGTTACTTGTGACAACCAAACTTTTGTACGAAAGGATTCTTTGTTGGTTTACAAACTATACTTACAACGTGATTTTTTTTTTATAAAATTCTTTACTGGCAAAAATCTGTTCGTCATATGGTGCTTAACGCTGTTGTAATGTCAGAAAAAAACAAATCGAACAGTCTAATTTGATGGGAGAGTAATCGGACGGTCTGATTTAAGTATACAAATCGAACTGTCCAATTTGTGCCTAGTTCCACATGTCGGCATGCAGACCGCCTCACTCTTCCTTGCTTTAACTCTCTCTCTCTCTCTCTCTCTCTCTATATATATA
>NC_029794.2:18279457-18335934 GCF_000816755.2 Arachis ipaensis | reverse complement strand
CTACTCTTTACATTGTTAATTATCTCAGCCATTTTAATTAAGTAAGTTATTATTTTTAATTTTTTTGATTTAGCAAAATTTATTAGTGATAATGTTAGAGATTAATATTGTTTATAATGATTAAATGATAGTTAACATATTGTAGTTTGAAATGTATTATTGGATTTAGTTAGTGAATGTTGTTAATGTAGGTTTATATGTAACATCCTACCACACAGAGCATTACACTTAGGATGTAACACAGAGGTGGTGAGGTGCTACGACCTTTAAAATTAAAATACATACATATAATATCAGAAAGAATATAATAAACTAGGAGCCTTGAAAAATGGGTAAAACAAAATCGCGAAATAAAAAGCGCAACGCTCTAGAAACGGAATAACTTGTGTGTGAAGAAAACTATATCTATCAAACATAAAATAATAAAAGTAGGAATAGAGAGTCAAAGATACAAAATAACAAACTCCTAACTCAGCCTGCGAAGTCAAGGCTGGCCGGAGAATACTTACACACACACACACACATACATACATATATATATATATACACACACACACACAAATGTACATAAACAAAATCCTGTCTCTCCATAAACATTTAAGTGGATAAAAAAAAACAAGTTATGTGGAGAATAAGCTAAGTACATATATACATACATCACTGTACAACAAAATAGCCCAGTAACCACTTCACTTCAGGAGCCCAGACGCCTAATGAGACACCTCTCGACTTGCATATGAAAAACAACAACATAGTATGCAATAAGAACCGGAGGTTCTCAATATGGTAAAGGTGCCACACACATAATATATAAGGTCCTGGGAATGCCAGAGGCAATCCTAGAATGCCGACACTCAGATTATAGAGCTTAAAGTATTAAACAGAAGACATAAAAGGTGGTTTTCTAAGAGTATCTAAGCCTAACTTAACTTAACCTTAAATCTAAGTCCCATACTACCATTCCTCTATATCTCCATCTCCGTCAGCATTTCACAGATAGATAAACAGATAAAGGTAAGCACACAAAGGTTACAAGTATTGCAGGTAACAAGTATACATTTAGCATGGTAAATACACTTAGGCACACCCAGTTAACGCACAAGCAAGTAATTCAAGTAGTATGCATATGATGCATGCTGTCCTATGGCTGATGAGGCTCATCTGTCGGTTATCCAGCCAACCCGATAAGTCCGAAAACCTTAGACTGTCCCTCAACGCGCATCCCCAAGAGTCTATGCATAGCTTTTTCTCAAATAATCAATATTGCTCAATGGGGGTTAATATTCTTGGGAATTTATACGTGTCCGGTCACCCTTACATTGTAGGGTCAACAGAGTATCGAGTTTTCAACCTGGTACACGTGGTGGCAAGCCACGACACTTTATCCAGGGAACCTCGTATCTCAGATCATTTAATCATTCAAGCCAAGTTTCATACATAATCATTCATTTAATTATCAAGCCAAGTATCATTCATAATCATCCATAACATTTCATAATCAATTCATCATTTTCTTTTTGGCTTTACTTCACCTACAAGTTATCCCCATTTCCTAGCTTCATCTGACCGTCAGGCTTAACACCACTATTTATCACTAAAGGAATGAAAATAGAGGTTTAGAAGTTTGAAATAGGTTTTAAAACTTCAAAAATCATGTTTGCTGGAACAGGGGCCACGTGTGCGCATGGGATTGTGAAACTGTAGCTCGCACGCGCGTCCCTTTATCATGCGTACGCGTGGACATGCTTGCTAACCCCTTATGCGTGCGCATGGGATCAGTCGCGTACGCATCGTTAAAATTCCATGCCATGCGTACGCGTGGGTGACGCGTACGCGTGGGAGTACGTGTTTTTAAAATAAACAGATTCAATAACAAAGCTGTAGAATTGTAACAAAAACCAATTTTGAGTTCCAATCTTCCAACACCCATAACTTCTTCGATTTAGAATACTTTTCATCTGTTCTTCGAACAACATAAACTTCATAAACCCAATTTTCATTTTAAAATAAGTTGGAAGAAAATTGAGGGTCCGAAAGCCAAGTTACACCTCGCTGAAGTTCGGTCCAAAACCAAGATTTTATAAACTTTCAAAACCTCCTCTTCATTCAAACCAAAACCCATGAGATCAACACAACAACCTACACTTACTACACAAAGTGTCCTCCATTCTCAATGCAATAACCATACAAAGGTCATACTTTAACCCATCAATAATTACATACACATATACCCAATCCTGCAACTAAAACCATAGCTCACAAGATACATAATGACATTCTCAATTCAACAATTATAATTTGTCTAACCATCAATCAATCCTCAGCTCCATACCAATCCATTTATAACAGCAAGATGCTAAACAACAACACACACATACATTCCAACCTATTCTATGGTCATCTAGCCTAAGTTTTCACAGAACATTATATATTAAATGCAAGAAATCTAAACCATACCTTGGCTGATTCCCACGTAACGATCAAGGCAATTTTAATTAAAACCAAGACAGCCCCTCAAAAGCTCAATAAACTCTAGGCTCAGCTTCCTCCAAGTTCCAATATTCACAATTTCAAGCTCCAATTATTTATTCTCAGCCTAATACATATTTATAACACATATATAGCCAATTTAATTCCAAAAACATAAATTCAACAAATTAAATAGGATTTATATTAACCTCACCTTACCCAAGCTTCACATTAGTAAGAGTGAATGTTTTCCTCAAGCTAATCGGATCCTAAAATATCAAAGAACAAAGAAATTCAATACCTCCACTCAAATTTCCAAAAATTGGGGAAAAAGAGGCTGAGAACAAAGAATGAGTTACCTATGAAATTGTTCTGATAGAAACGTAGAGCTCGACGCGGTGGTCGCGTTGTCGCAAACAGTGCGGCGATCGGAGCTCGGACGGAGGAGCTACGGCGTTCGGGAGTTGACGCAGGGGTTTCGGCGTTCCTCTCTTCTCCCTGGTGCGCTGCTGCTTCTGTTACGTTAATGAAGGAAATGAGCTTTTAAGCTCATTTAAATGCTGAGCCGGTTGGGCCCACGGCCCGGTTTGGATCCGGTTCAAGCGGTTCGACCCATTCGATCTAATTTTGGACCGATTTCTTCGAAATTAGTGTCAAAATTCTCGTTTCGATGAGCTCTGTCCTAATTGAATATTATTTTCGCATTTCTAATCTTCTTTATTAAACTAATTTATTGACTAATTATCTGCTAATTTAACGGGGTTTACATTATATATTAGAAAATATATTTTAAGTGTATTTAGTAATAATCATTAGAAGGTTTAATTACTCATTGGTCCTATAATTTCACTAAATTTTTAATTAGGTCTCTATACTTTTTTTTTCTTTCAATTGGGTCCTTATACTGTAATTTTGTAATTAAGTCATTCCTAGTGTAAAAAATATTAGAGTTAACTGAATATTTCTTCGCAAATTAAAGGTATTTATAATTAAAAACTTAATTAAATCTTTGACCGCATGTATTTTGGTAAAAATATTATGTTAATTTTAACATTTTTAACATGAAAAGGATGTAATTATGAAATTAAAAGTAGTGTAGGGCACTTACTGTTGTCGATCCTTACAATCCTATTGTGGAGGAGTATTTACGGAAAATTGGTTTTTATCACATTTCTCATATTGGAATAATTCAATGTCAATTGACAATGGTAAACACTCAAATCGAGAAGTGGTTCCTGACACACATACATTTCACCTTCCGGTTGATGAGTGTGCTATGACATTAGAAGATGTGGCTGTTATTCTTAGTCTTCCGACAAATGATCTTCAAGTGATAGAGTGACCATGAGTAGGCACAATGTCTTAGAGGCTAAATGTTTGCACTAATTTAGGATTGCACCTAAGAAAACAGATTATAGAGGAAGCTTCATAAGGTTGACGTGGCTTCGGAACCTGAAGGATCATTTAGATTTGATTGATGAAAATTGTATTCAAAGGTACGTGAAGTACCACATCATGTTATTATTTTGAACAATCTTATTTGGAGACATGTTTGGGGCAGCGACGCACTAAAATTTTTTGTCTTTGTTCCGCAGCTTCGTAAGATCAGAGAATTTAGTTGGGGATCGGCATGCCTAGCACACTTGTATAGAGCATTATATAGGACATCTCGTTTAGCAAAAGTGTCAGTAGACTATCGATTTTCTTACATTCGAAACGAGATGCCCTACATAGTGCTCTATACAAGTGTGCTAGACATGTTAATCCACACCTAAATTCTCTGGTCCTAGCAAAGTCGCAAAACAAACACAAAAATTTTCAGTGCACCGATGCCCTAGACATGTCTCTAAAGTCTAAACAAGATTATCCCAAATAATAATATGATGTGACACTTCATAGACCTCTAAATGCTATTTACATCAATCAAATCTAAATGATCCTTTAGGTTCCGAAGCCACGTCAATTTTATGAAGCTTCATCTGTAATCTGTCTTCTTAGGTGCAATTCCAAATTGGTGTAAATATTCAACCTCTAAGACATTGTGACCACTCATTGTTACTCTATCACTCGAAGATTATTTGTTGGAAGGTTAAGAATAACAACCACATCTTCTAATGTCACAACACACTCATCAATCGGAAAGTAAAATGTATGTTTATCAGGAACTACCTCTTGATTAGAGTGTTTATTATTGTTAACTGACAATAGATTATTTAAATATGGAAAACGTGAACAAAATCAGTCTCTTATAAATACTCATCCACAATAGAATTGTACAGATCCAACGACAGTAGATGATTACATTTAACATTCATAAATCCTACAAAACATAGTCAAATATTACATCAAAATTATCAATAAACATTGAATAATTAAAATTTTTATTAATTAATTTATATTTAATTATTTTATCACAGTTTATAACTTTATTAATATAATTTAATTATAATTAACATACTACCAATATGAATAAAAAATTGAAATTACCCAGATTTACCCTAGTGGATAGGTGATGTTTAGTTTTGAAAATAACCACCCCTCATAATTAGGAATCCTAATTTTCCCTCTATTCCCCTTTCTTCCGTTACCGTCATGTTAGAAGACAAACCCTTCATATTTTGTTTTGAACATCCCACTGTCTCCCCCATTGGAACTCTGATAAGCGCTGAGCATCCTTCACCGCGAGCATCCGTCATGTGTCTCCCGCCCAGCAGAGTCCACCGGCTCTCTCTTCGTCATAGGTGTACGACACGCAGGCGGTTCAACCCAAGCTCCGCCGTGCCTGAACAACCGGGGTCATCCACCATCGGTGCAGTACGGAGCACAAAGGCTAAGCCTTCGTCAGCGTCATTTCACACTAGCAACTCCCAGCCATTGGAGGCACCACCAGACCCGGCTTTCTACCTGCCATTCAACTCTTATTTCGGTGCATGCAGTACCAACTGAAGGCTGCGCGTAAGTTTTCTGTTGACGCAGGTTAGTGAAAAGTATCTTGTTTTTTTTTCTGGTCATTTTAATTTTTTCTTGTTATTCCTGGGATGACATGCATTGACCTGTGTGTTGGTGTTTGGTTGTAAATAGTGATCAAATAAATTGTTCAAAGTTCAATTCACCAAAACGTGCACAAAAAGTTGTAGGTGTAGAGGTTTGCTATTTAAAAAGTCTGAGCGCGGGAAGGTTTTCAAAAATTTCGTTCCAACAGGGTAGAATATTTCGCTCCCTGTGTGGTCCGTTGCATGTTATGTCTCCTAGAATAGTTGACTAGTGTTGTCCTGTTGTTGAAAGTGTGTCGATGGTTATTTTAGCAAGCTTTCGGATGGTTATTTTGGTATCCGGTTGGATGCTGTTCATTTTTTAATGTTTGCTGCGTTGGTCCAGGCTTCGTCGCCAGTGTTTATAATCGTCCTTCATTCAGTCTTATTTATTACTTCTTCATAACAGAGTTTCAATTTACATTCATTTTTTCCTGATTCCTGTTGATGCCGTATCTAGTGCTGGATACTGTTTATATCGCTTGGTTGTCGAATTTCTAAAACTGAAATTATGCCCTTGCTGCATCATTATTGCGCGGGAACTTGTATTATAAAATTGTGAAGTGAATTGTTTGGTTTGATGCCACTTTGCTGTAATATGGTTTAATAATTTCAATGTTTTAAACTTGTTTTTTCCCCTTAAACAGCCAAGTCCCCTATGTTACTCCTACTTAAGAAACAATTTACTAATGTAAAGGTGTTTATTTCACCCAAGTCAATCTCAGATCTCAGTCGGTCAATCATTTAATCAATCGAATTCTACTGTCTCTACTGAAACCACATCATTCTCAAGTTGCTATATTATTAGTTGTATGGTTGTTTATCTATGAAAGTGGATCCTTTGTTGTTTTTTTGTAATGGAATGCATGAATATTTTGCAGGTACTTGTTCTTTAAAATTGTGACTTCAGTTGTTTGCTTTAATGTTCCTCGACAGGTTATTTTAGATTGTGTCTTGACAGTACTTTTTCACTTTGGGGGCTGTGATTGCTTTAAATAAATATTGTTTTAATTTTTTTGCTTGTTTAATTATTTTTTACCAGGTTTTTTCTTTTTCTGTTTACATTATATTTCAAAAAATACTACACCATGCCAACTTATTGTGATCTATTTTAATATTTTCGATGCTGTGCACCTTTGTTTCTTTCTTTATTTACCCAGCCAAGCTCTCTAGGTTGCTCCTCATTTTTGAAATAGTTTACCAATGCAAAGGTTTTTTTTAACTCAAGTTAATCTAATTTCTCAGTCAGCCAGTCACTTAAAAATTACATTGCTATTGTCTTTTGTGAAACTCCAGCATCTTCAGGTTTCTATAAGATTAGATGTATGGGTGTTTATCTATCAAGGTGGCTCATTTGAATATTTTATGTAATTTTATTATGGCTAGATTCTTTCAACGCAAGTCCTTACTCAATAATTTTACCATAAAGATTGATTTTTATTTAATAAATTCTTACTGTTTTAGTCTTAGTACAGACCTCGCACCGCTGCCGACCCATCCTGTAACACCCGACGACAGAAACCCACACCATCTTGCGTTAGCCGGCATCATTAGTCCCAATGCCTCCGTGACCGAACACTACCACCATTATTTGTAGTTTACAGTAAGTGTCTTCATTATCATTTTTCCTGATTTCTATAGCTGCCGTATCTAGTGCTAGTTACTGTTTATGTCGCTTGTTTGCTGAATTTCTGTTAGTGCAAGCCTCACCTTGCTGCATGATTATTGTGCCAGAATTCTTGATTAAAATTGTGGTATGAATTGTTGGATTTGATGTACCTGGACGGGTTGGTTTAGCATGTCACTTATAGTTTTCATCCACTTTGGTGGTGCTCATTTGATTGAAAAAATATTGTTTCCATCGTTCCTCTTATTTAATCATTTTGTTCATTGCTTTTTTTTTCCTTAAAAATTAAACTTTAGGAAATAGTTTACCAAGTTACTTGTTGGCTGTATAATGTTTATGTAGCTTGGTTGTTGGGTTTTAAAAATTGAAAACCTCACCATGTTGCATGATTATTGTGCAAGAACTTCTTGTTTAAAATTATGTTGTGAAGTTGGTGGCTGTAATGTTTTTTTCCTGCGAAAAGTTATTCAGTTGCTTGGTTTTGAGTAGGTCAGTTTTTTATGTTGCCTGTATTTGTTTGAAATAAGTAGATGGTAAACTGTGCATGCTGTTGAAGGGTTGGTTTTGAACTGGGATTACTTGTTAGCATATAACTCTACTTTTCCGTTGGGTGCTTTACTTTATTTTTATTGATTTGACGAATAACCATCCACGCAAAGGCAAAAATGAACATTTAATGTCTTATGGAAACAAACATGTAAGTTAATTGTGTCAAACATACATTTTAATTGTTGTATCCAAAAAGTATCTACATACCAAAGCATCATGTTTCAAGAGAATTTTATACTTCTAAGTTAGACATAATAACTTCATTCTGATTCTCTTTGAAGGGGCACTGCAGATAAATTTATTCCCAAACTGCTGTGTGTGTGGATTAATCATGTTACTTTATCGGGTAGGATTTTAAGTATGATGAATTAATAATATATAGAAATTGGAGAGACTAATTATTCATTCATTCCTTCCAAGCACGGACTTGTTTGGATTTTGATCTGTTGAGAACCATTCTGATGGGGAACAAGGTAATATGTGTTCCATCATTCATCAATCTTCCTTATGATGACTTAAACCTTGTTTTATTGATGTACACAGAAATTAGTAGAGACGCGTTGTTCTCCATCCTATATCAATGGCATGGTCACCCATCTGAAAAGCATTAATGCCTTGGAAAAGCTACTAGAGATTGATGCAATTGAGTTCGGTTTCGTCAAGAGGATTCCAAAATGGGTGGTGAAGCAAAGTATAATGAAACAACTTGCGAGGGCATACGATGTGGACACGAATACGCTTATAGTGGATGTTGGAAACATCCGAATCAATTCTGAGTTGATAGGGAAGGCATTAGGCATACGCGACGGGGGTAAGATAGCAATGTTCCCTTTTTATTATTTACGAAACGTATCCTGGTTTGATACCCTTGTCGTTGCGTAATAGTTGTTGTACACACTGTTCTGCCTTTGAAATTGTAGGTGATGCCATACCCGAACTTAAAAAGAAGAATCCAGCCCATCTCACCATCAAAGCACAGTTTTAGAAAAAGACAACCACCCAGCTGTGCAATTTCGTGTATGCCTGTCCCATGGATACTGATGCGCAACGGGCAGATTTCAGAAGGCACTTCATCCTGGTGGTGCTGAAAATGTTCTTATGCCCAACGAGTCAACAAACCATATCCCCCTGGTACATCCCTCCTATTCTTGATGTGACCGACCCCAGCAGATTTAATTGGGCTTATAAAACATTCAAGTGGTTGGGTCTAGCAATTGAGAAATTCCAATCTAAGAACCACGAAACTTGTGGTGGTTGCATGTTCGCCCTTTTGGTATATTGTAATGTTTAGTTTCTTTTTTTACTTGATTGCTTCTAGATGGCAGAACATAACAATTCTACATTTCCTTTCAGCTGTTATACTTTCAACGATTGCAGCATGGGCCACTCGATCGCTGTCGAGAACAAGAACCATGGGTCATTGCATGGACTGCTGCAGAACTTGAGAAGAAAGCCGCCAATGTGCTGGCTGAGGTACTATGCCGGTTAATTAATTCCTTGCAATATGCTAACCCAATTTACCGATGAGGAATTTGTGTAAAATTGATTGATGCACTAATGTCGGATTGTAAATTATTGCTTTCTAAATACCATTGACGTGTCCATATCAGGGTTGCATCGGAGATAGGAAGAGAGGGAGCAAGGAATCAGCCTCCACTAAACAAAGCCGACTGAGGGCACCCAAGAATAGAGAGGCGCACAAGGTAATGTCTTTCTTGGAATTTAAGTTAAGTATATTATGTTTATAATAATGGTGGTTATTGACATGGTGATGTAATTTTTGCATCTTGAAAGCTATATTACATAGAATTTTGTTCGCATACCGTCATGTTGTCTCTATTCTCTGTGTCGATTACTTACGTAGCTCATTTAGAAACTAGGAGGCCCGAACAAGCACGCGAAAAAAAGTTGCTGATCGTCAGGGCCAGATCCTGCGACTACAGTACATCAGCTCATGAAGGCCCAAGTTGCAACGAAAGACATGTTGTACCTTCAGACTCCGACAAAGACGATGATGTGCCCATTGCTCAACGAAGGCGCCAACCTATTGTACCTTCAGACTCCGACGAAGATGATGATGTGCCCATTGCTCAAATAAGGCGCCGACACTTCCAAGACGACTTGAATAGGAATGGTGAGTATGTAAATAAGGAGGACTGTGCTTTCGCTCAACATAATCAGGATCCTATTAAACCCTCTTCAGCACTTGTGGAAGTTATTGATTATGATTTTGACAGGCAAGTTCTAGAAATAAGATTCTATTTGGGATGACATTTTCCCATATCTCATTTGTACTGCAATTTAACTCTGCCTACAACTAGAGTTAGCTTATTACAGTTTCGTCTGCCTATAGACCACACATAAATTTTTCTCAGTGTGTACTTGATTTCCCTGCTGTAATTTTGTTAGCACAGATAGGCTAAATTTCTATATAGAATAAGATATTTGGTTACCTCACATTTCTCATTGTATTTTAACATATTAACTAAGTGCGTAAAACCTATTAGTTTAAATTAAACAGTTGGTTCAAAATCAAATTAGACATACATCTTCAATTAGTTGTAACATATTACACAAAATGCATATTGATTATTTAAGGTAACCATCTGTTGTCTGTCTCAAAATTGCATGTCCTAATTATACTATGATTTCAATGGTTTCTACACGTGCTTTGTAACTATAGTTGCATTCGATGCAGAGAATTCGACGTGAACTTCGTGCAGTGTCCAGAAGTTGAGAAACTATTGGAAAAGTTTGAACAAGGTGGGAACACAAGTACATTAACGTGGAACCCCTTCAGACGGTCGTGGCTAACAAATCATGCTATCACACCCCGAGTCTCGGAAGGCCTAGCTTTTCCCTTGGCTTGACACAGCCATAGTTGTCAGAACTGAACCGGTGATCGAACCGGTCAGGTTACTGGGTCACTGAGTCACTGGTTCAACCGGTAGATCACTGGTTGAACCGGTTAACCCGGTCCCACATAAGTAAAACGTATAAAATAGCTAAAAACTTAAAAAATTAACAGTTAAAAAACATATCTTCAATAACATTTTAATAAACATTAAGTCTCAAATCCTAAAAATAAGTAGTAATACGAAAATAAACATAATGTGAATGTGGTAACATGGCCGAGGATTCATGAAGAAGATGGGGTACGGTCCAAACACTTCAAGCCTGCCGCTGTGGTCCCATAGAACATGCTGACATGAGCATTCATAGCCATAGAAACTATTTCATCAGCAATACAACAAACAATGAGCTGAATCTTAATAGGTATGGCTCCCTACAAGTTGTTCCTTCTGGACATACTACCAAGTCACCTGTTTTCCACACACCAAATCACAATCTTGTTTTCTATCCCTTGTGAGTCTAACAGTCCTAATTGGAGCTATGAACTCTGACACCTTACTCAAGCTATATGTGACTGCAATCAAAGGCTTAGCCAAACAAGTGCTTAAGAAAACAGGATCAAGGAATGTCCTATGTGTGCAAACATATATAACACCAATCTCCAAGAATAATGCACAACAACAATCCACTAACTACTAAGAATAATATACAACAGCAACCAACATATATAACACTATAACAGATAATCAACAATCAACAATCTAACAACAATGGATAATCAACAAATTGGACAGAAATAAAAAATAAATCAACAAACAAGAGAGATCAAACAGAAAAACATGTGGAAGTATTCATGTTCTCATCTGCCAACATACAGAAATCAAACTGAAATCAAACATATGTGATTATGTGAACAATCAACAATCTCAAACAGAAGCCAACATACATAATCAATCTACAATAATCAATTAATTCTAACTATCAGTATTAAATTATTGAAAATTTAATATCCTGAATAACTTCAAAAAATTAAAAATACATACCTGGGATGGATCCTGGAGGGCTGGAGGGACGAGCACTCGAGCAGAGAAGAGGGAGGTCGGAGGTGACGACTGACGACTGACGAGCAGGAGGCAGTAGGCGACGAGGTGGCGACTTGAATCTTCGATGGACCGTGGACGTGCTTCTTGGCGGTGGTGAGTGGCGCACTGGTGTGGCCGTGTGGTTGCGATGGTGAGTGCCGCGCTGCCTGAGGCTGAACGGGTCTCTGATCCGCGCTGGCGACGAGGTGGCTGAAACTGAAGCAGACTCTCTAGTCTCTATCTCTCAGGCCTCAGCTCTCATGGAGTTATGGTGGTCTCTCATGGCCAAAAGGGTTGGGAAGGGAAACAGGGGATGGAGTGAACACGATGGGGGCTAGGGTTCCATTTCAGAACCGGTCTGGGTTAAATGAAACCCGCCGGTTCGCCGGTTCTGATCAAATCCGGCCGGTTCAATCCGATTCGATTCCTTGTTCAATTCGAAAGCTTACCCGGAGCGGTTATGGCACCGGTTCATCGGTTTTCCGGTCCAATTGGCCTGTTCGGTCCGGTTCTGACAACACTGGACACAGCTAGAGAAGTCACCGGCCACACCCCCCTCATAACGGTACATCCGAGGCTTAAGAGTGTGAAGTTAGGTGAGGAGAAGGAGGAAATGGTCCGGTGTTGGATTCTGAACTCTCGCCTCGACAAAGGCGCACCATTGGCTACCTTTGAAGGTAGGTCGTATCTTCAATTGTCAAGGTTGGATTTGTGGACTTTGAAAGCACGCGGTTGGGTGAACAGTAATGTAAATTATTGAAACCCATGCTGTAGTTTCAATTAATTTGTTTCTCTTACCCTAGATTTCATGCGTGCTTACTTTTACTACGCAGATTATTCAATGGATGTGCAACACATTTAATGATGCTCCGGTAGCGCACTTCAAACGTGACTTCTATTGCGTGTCTCTAGGAATATTGGTATGAAGATTGTAATTTTTTTGAATTCTCATCATAGCTATAGCATCACTGGATACTACTTTGGCAACAGGAAACGGTGATAAGACAACATAACTTGGATGCATTCCAGAATGGGCCAGTTCTGGTGTATGATGGATTCGGTCCAAATTTCGGAGACGACAACAGATTCTTTGACAAAGTGGAAGCATAAAAAATAAATTGGGTTAGACATTATTCTTTTTTATGTAGCACATGGTTAGCCTTTTTAGGATAATGTCTTATTTGTCCTGGTCACTTATTCTTCATAAACTGATGGATGTTTTGAGAAATTTTAAAGGTTATCTCATTTGTATTCTGCATGCACCGATTCATTCGTACTTCCTATATGTGAAAGTGAACTTGCTAGGTCATTTAACCAATAATGGTAAAGATTGAACCAACCTATGAAGTTTATTATGTTTGTCGTGCATCTTACTCCATGCATTTCATATTTGCATGTGTTGTTATTTGTGTTATCTTTTTGCAGTGGTTTATTCCAATGTGTTGGAAAGGACACTGGTGGCTGTATGCTTTTAATGTGGCCCAGAAACGGGTGTTGGTAATTGATAGTCTGAAATGTGAGGAACCCACTGATGAAAGGAGGAAACTAGATGCATATGCGATAAGTTAGGACACCACATGTGCATTTTTTTCGAATTCATTGACAAATAAGTTCAATAGTTAACAAAGTATGGTTGAGTTTTTTACATGGTCGACTGATTGAAGACATGTCCAAGGTGGCTATACCAACTTATGAGCGTACTTTGAATGGCCCAAGTATTGCATATGCCTCAGTCCCCGTGCAACCCAACGGGTAAGTATAAGTAATCGCCACACCTAGCAAATTCATGCTTAGCAATTGGTTTGACATTGATATCATACTGAATGGACCCTTGTTATTTACATAGTTGGGATTGTGGCATCTTTGTAATTAAATTCATGGAGTTATGGACTGAAGATTGTAGACTACATGAATGGGATGATGTAAGTTACTCTGTCACTCATTTTTAGATTTTTTATTTCCGGTTCATGTTTCTTACAAAATTCAATCATTATCCTCATCATGAAAATACCCACAGGATATGCTTCTTGCTTTGAAAGTTCAGCTAATGCTGGACATTGTCATGGGAGTGCACAATGAGTCAATAGGACAGGTACGAACTTTGTTGGAAGAAAATGAGAAATGTGCGCACCGCAACCCTAGAAGAAACAAGAAAAAGGAGGTGAAATCACCATTCACGGCACCAAGTACGAGGACACTGATGAAACAGGTCGGGGAACAACCTGTGAAAAAAAACCGAAAATGGAGAAAGCAATAGTTGTACTTAGTCTTAAGAACATAGAAACCTTTATTAACTTATGTGTTTTTCGGCTTAGGTGTATATGGTCTTTTGATGTTAGACTCTTGGTATAAGATATATGATGTACATATTTGGTTCTCTAAGTACTATGGTTCTATTTCAAGAAAATAGCTCAGCACAGAAAAGCTAGTGCTCAACAATAACCATTCAGTTAACAATAGGATTGAACATCTGCTTTCCTATGGAAATGAACATCCAGGGTAAAATTCTTGTATAATATTACACACAATAAGTCATGGAAATTTTATGTTATCATCTGCGTATAAGAAGAAGTAACCATTCGCTGTCGTACATGTTCGAACATCCAAATTAAAAATAATACTAATATATCAACCAAAATTCACCCAAATTATACAGAATAACCATCCGGGGATACTAGGAATTATAAACATCTGAATCTTACTGAATCGAACATCCAATGGAAAATTCTTGAAACTGATCTCAGACATACACGTTAACTATTCTGAAACAAGAATATGTGGATAACTTTAAATAAACATCCGATTCCGTATTGAATTGAACATCCATGTTAACACACTAATTAAAAGTCATACATAATACAACATGTTAAATTGGTTTATTTGCAACAAATTTGAATTGTAGACTAAAATTAATCATGTATAGATTCTTGGAACAACTGCATTCAACCCCGTAAAATAGATCTTCATAACATAATACCACCCAACTCATTTATTACCCATGATACATGAATGCCATTCGAAATCATATCTACATCAAGATGAAAAAGAAACACACGCACACCCATGTCCCGTATATTCTAACTTTTTGTCAAACGAGCTTAGCAAAGACATGAAGCTTCCCACTTGTTCTGGCGCATTCCGGGCAATAGGATCACCAATGTTTGTATCCTGATATGTATTTGAACGAACCATCTGCTAAATTTATCCAAAAATTACAACATTGAACTCATGACATAATGTAATAACAAAATTAATAGTTCAAGTCATATTGACACAAGCATGTACCGGGGAAACATTCTTGTTTTTCCTCCGACTAGATTTGTTGAAAGACTTCTCAAGGGTCGCTCTGAGCCTCTTACTCTTTGGCCGGCCCTTTGTAGTGACCAAGATGGTCTTTGGATGTCGACAAGACCGAGAACATTCGAATTTTGTGAACCAATGCTGGTGTGGGTCTCCGCCATGCTCTCGGACCTCTTCTTAGCATGGTGCTCACTTAGCTTGGCCCTTGTTTCTTCTAGAGCAGCATGCAACAATGTTGTTTCATCGTCGTCATTTACAAACTCCTGCGCAATGTTGTAAAAGTGTGCACATAATCTCTTGAATGCATTATGACTCACATCTGATCAGCTGACGTCGTGACTGCTCTTGATATAAGTATGCTTGCGCTTTAAATTCTTGCTCAATCGAGGGAGAACATAGCAGGCATGTACTTTATACACTTTAAACGAATGAAAAACTTCAAGACAGTGACAGCACATCACACCTGAACTCTCAAAAAGATTGCACTCACAACGAACCTCCTGTGTGGAGCGGTCAAAGTGGACGACGTACGAAACACAAAGCATATTATCATGTACTGATTTTTCCTCTTCCACCTTCATGCATACAACTGGCCCATCTTTAGTAACTACAGATGCTCTACAATAAGCCTTTTTCACAAACTCAACTTGAACATCCCTAAACATGCTAGTAGTGTACTCCTACTGAAATTGTCTCTCCATAGGCGAGCTCGTTGCACAAGATATAACTCCCCTGGAGTCTACTGCATCATCCTCCAATTCTCTCTGCTCCTTGGCTCCAAGCACATTGTCGTATTCGTGAACAAATTGGACCAAGCTAGTCTTGCTATATAAGAATCCACCATAGAATGTGTGCATGCTCTCACTCCCTTGCGTACTCCTCATGGCAGCCCAAAATTCACCCTTGAAGAATATAGGAACCCACATGCTTCGGTCATCATAAAGATCTACAAAAAACACACAGTTCAAGTTATAAGAAACCTTTCACTGAACTCATTATTACATAACAGATAAAGCCAGCTACCTCATAATTATCAATTGAAAAGCATAATGTAATTGTACAACTACAAACTTGACAGCCATGTGTTGTCATATAAATTGTACTCCTCTATAAATTCAAACCATTTTTTCTCGAATGACTCCTCCGTCCGAGAGTTGAAAATAATGTCCTTGATGTCGGCATAAAACTCTCTGTACCGGCAATAACCTCTAAGCTTCTGCGAAAACTTCTTCATGATGTGCCAAATGCACCAACGGTGATGTGTATTGGGTAACGCCTTTCTTATCGCACCATACATGGATCTGCATTGATCGATAATGATGCACTGTGGAGCTGTTCCCATGCACGTCACCCATTGGGTAAAAACCCACTCATAACTCGAAATTTCCTCGTTTTCCAACAACGCACATCCAAGGAGGGTCGACTTACCATGGTGGTTGACACCAACGAAGGACGCAAATGGTAACCCATGCTTATACACGTAACCAAATGCCATTAAGAATTCCCAGTCACAACCACAAGGAAAATAATAACCAAAAAAAAAAAAAAACCAACTACACCACCTGTTACCTATTTGTACTGTAAGTGCTATCAAGTGAGACAACGTCTCCGTAGTATTCATAGGAAGCCCTGCACCTTGTATCAACCCAAACTGCACTCCTAAATCTACACTCATCATCCAATTTCACTGCATAGAAGAAGTTTGGATTGATGTCCTTCATTCTCATGAAATAGTTCATCATTACCCTAACATCCGCATTTGCGTTGCTGGTTCGGAGTCTTACTGTAATATAGTTTCTTAAATCCTTTTCTAATAATCCCATATTCGAGGGGCCCCCAACCTCATTTGCCAAAGCTAGGAAGGTCTTGTTTGGTCGAATCCCAGCCTCATCATTATTCTGAATCACGTACTTCGCATGCATGGTCAGCTGCCTATACTCGCGGTAGTGCACTGCCTTCTTCCCGAACATGGGTGCGTGTGCCTCAACTCAACCTTGAAGAAAAGCCAATCTTGCTTCTCCTTATCAAATTTCACATATATTCTTGCCTTGCACCCGATGGCTAAAATCGGGTTCTTGCGCGTTGGTGCTTTGACACGAGACCCGCGGATGCGATCCCGATTACAGTGGATAGCCTGGTTAACGAATTCCTTCGTGATCTTGTCAAATGTTGTCGTCATTATCTTAGTTGCAAATCCAACTTTCTTTGTGTAGCTAACATAAAAATCATGAGCTAGTTGCAACTTCGCAAACCGCATTTCAACACTTGGTATTTCATCTTCCTCCAGGGAACCGTGATCAGGTAACTACGTATCAGAAAAAAAATAAAGCCATTAATTATGAAATCAAACATGCGGATCTTGACTGCACAAATTTAAACTACAATCTGAACCTCGTCACAAGTATCCATCTCGTCACTCCCAATATCAGTAACATCTAACATTTGCGTGGCCTGCACTTTTAACATAAACACATAAATTACAAAAAAAAAATTCAATTTTTATTTACTATCATGTACATGAAACCTCACTTACTAGTACAAGAAAATGCTAACTAAATTTATAGATCAAGTCATCCACCCAACTAATTTAAGCTTTACATAAAAGGCATTTAAATGCTAATCATGGTAATTGAATCAATTATTTCACTTGAACTATTACACAGTTATTGTGACTACTACCTACTCTCTTTCACGTTAACACTGAATAGCATACAGCTGAACATGCATTAGGTACAACTCCCATACATACAGTTCCTTCCTCGGTTTACCAGCCACTGCCACTGGTGCATATTTTTACTTTTAAGAGATGCTTTCTTTATGCATACATTGAGCATCATGCATAACTATATACATATACTCATCTTCTAATACTAACATGCAGGAAGCAAATACATGAAAAGCATCAATTGATAACTCCTGCATTTTTCCTTTTCATTATCAAAATATATCCTTCTTACTTATATTACCATTGGCTACAACTCTAATTCAATTGATAACTTTTGCATTAACATTGCCTACATGCCACTGTATTTTATTTATGAGGGAGTATATTGAATTTTAATAGGTTTTCATATAAGCTATTTCAACAAATAAGTATTTTCTTCCAAAAACACATTAATATGACGTGGTTACAATCGTTAATCACATTTGACATACATATAAGACTACAATGATATGTTAAAAATTTCCTAAGCTTCGTTGACTGAAGCATGTTGTTGATGCATCTGAATACCAATTAACAACATAAAATTAAACAAGCCACTTACATTGATTCTAAACAATTTCTTCAACTAAAAATGACCATCCATTGAAAAGCGTTTTGTACGTAACGATGCTCACCTTAGTTATTTGAACAGGATCGACGACGAGAGGTTTATCTATATTTTCATTTGGATTTAATGAAATCTCATTCCCACCGGGAGATGGAAAACAAACCACCGGTTCAGCCACAATGCACTCCATTAATGAACTCTGGCGGGGTGACGGGGGTGGAAGAGCAAGCACACTTGAGACCCCTTCTACTTGCGACGTCGACATCAAACACATGAAACACACGCCTGCTTGCTGTGCTCGCTGGATGTCTGTATGGTTGCGGCCCAACGGAGATCGAACAAAAAATGTGTAGGCGGTGCTAGACGAGGGCCTTGGCGGACTTTGACGCTGGTGGTAGGCGAGTCCGACGGCGGGGAGTGACGGGTGGGAAAGTAGTTCTCAGTTAGACCTGGAGACAATGGAGATGATACGGTATTGATAAACTGACGTCTACGTTGTGATCCTATAATTGCTTCTAATCCTATTTTTTTTCAAAATTTAAATTTGAATTAATTCAAAATTAATTCATTACCCATAAATTTAATTTTAATTAAAAATAACCCCATTGTATGCATTGTACAACAAGTACATTGGCTCCCTATACTTATTCTAATAATTATTAAATACATTAAAAAATATATTTTCTAATATATAAATCTATGTTAACAATGTTCACTAACTAAATCCAATAATATATTTTTAATTACAATATGTTAACTATTATTTAATCATCATCATCACCTACCCAAGATTCTATGGAGCAATAGAAACCGCAACAAACACAAAGGTTGCAAATTTACCCAAATTCAAACAATGGGGTCACGCCTTTTTGGAGAGGTACTCTTTCTTATAATGCTCTTGCTTGCAAACTTCCTGCACAAAAAAGCTTTTTTTTTGGGGGATTTTGTTTATTGGGTTCTACTTTGCAAAGAAGTATGAAAGAGAAGCAAAGAGGTATTGGGATGTCTTCTACAAGTGCCACAAGGACAAGGTAAAAGGTTGTTTGCTTATTATGTTTTATTTAGTTTATACTTGGTGAAATATTCTTTTTTAATTAGTATTAATTATAAGTATCTTTTGCCATTGGTTTCATTGTTTTGGGAATTTGGATTTGCAAAGTGAATGAAGATAAGCTGAAATTTCTAATAATAAAATAAAATAAAATAAAAAGATGAGATTTTTGTAGTTTATTGGGGAAAATGATATACTGAATTGGATTCGCAGTAATACCTAAAGACTAGACTAGTCTATTCTATACTATGTTAATGCAAATGTCTTATTGCTTCATTTTGTATTTGGTTTCCTCTTGTCTGTGGTGTCTATTGACTATTTCTGTAACCGGATGATCACTCTTCCAAGTTTTTCACCCATTATCTGTGTTTCATGTTCAAGGCATTTGCTATAAGTAATTTTGCTGTAGTGATGATTCAATTTTTTTTACAGTTTTTTAAGGATAGGCACTACTTGGATAAGGAATAGGGAGATTACTTTTCGGTGAGTGAGGAAATAATATCTTCAATTTTGATTTGGTTTGTTTTCTTTTTAACTTTGATGCTTGCAGTACTGACAATATAAGCAATTTTTTGCATGAAAATCATTTTTGGGGAGAAGAAAAAAAGTGATTTTGGAGGTATATTACTTTCATTTTCTTCTTTCTTGGTGTTTATGAATGAAATTCATTTTTTGTCAAAATCCTGTTTAGTAGTTCTTTGTATTAATAAGTTGCTTAATAGTCAAAGCTATTTACTAAACAGGTTGGTTGTGGAGCCGAAAATACTATATTTCCAGTGATAGCATCTTATCCAGATGCTTTTGTTTATGCATGTGATTTCTCGCCACGGGCTATTGAGTTAGTTAAGGTCAGACATCTTCGTTTTGTAAACTTCCTCTCCATTGTAACAATTTTGCTGTCTGCTTCTTGATTCGTTCCTGATTTGTTGGTATAAAAAAAATGTATGGTAATCGGTAATTTAGAGTGGCAAATAGATGGATCATGAATGTTGGATTTGACCATAGAAGATCAATAAAAAAAGCCATTATATCATTTTGATTTGTTACAAAATTGTTAAAACATCCAACAATATTAAATAGTATTAAACTGAATTCACTGGGTGAATAGTATTAAACTAAATTCAGATATAGATGGTTTTGATGGATGATAGAGTAATGGACGGTGGACCTAATTGCCACCTCTTCTGATATCATTCATTGTGCTGGAAAATGTAAATCCACATCCATACCTAGTATTGGAGCATTGGTTTAAACCGTGTTTGACACGAACACCTCCAGGTTAGCAGTATGTAGTTTCCCTTTTGTAACCTCAGTGTCTATTGCTCAGTGATCCGCTAACTCAATCCAATTACCTGTAAGACTTAGGAATTCATATTTCTATTATGGAAAAAGAGTGCATTAACTGCATTTGATATATGTTGATCAAGAATAAATTTGTATCACCTAAGCTTCTCTCATTTATAAAAAAATAAAATAAAATAAAAGGAGAAATATTGCTTATTTTACAGTATTCCAAATCCAACGGAAGCAAAGTTGTTACATTTATTTATGTAATTATATTTTTGTTTGTAATTGTAGACGCATGAAGACTTCAAGGAGTCCCGTGTTAGAGCTTTTGTCTCTGATTTGATAGTTGATGATCTGTGCAAAGAAATTCTTCCATCTTCGGTTGATATTGTTACCATGGTACTTACATTGTGTATTGTAGAATGATTATGGGATCACATTTGCATTTCTTAGATACTATCTGTCAATTTTTTGGCTTCATTTCACAAGTTTTGTGCTCTTGTTATTGAAAACTATATGTAGATCACTTGTTTAAGTATCTGACTTGGTAAACAGATATTTATGTTATCAGCAGTGTCCCCAGAAAAGATGCCTCTAGTATTGAAAAATGTTAGAAAAATTATCAAGGGAAGAAACTTTAGTATTCAATAATTGGATATACATTTTCATAAAACTTGCTAGATAACTTGTTCACAGTTCATTTCAAATGTGTTGAAATTCATGTCTTTCTCCATTTGCAGCCAAATGGATATGTGCTGTTCCGAGATTATGCCACGGGAGATCTTTCCCAGGTTGATTTTTGTTACCATATAATATCCTAAAGAATAGACTAGAGCTCAATTTTTTGTCCAGATAATTTTCCTTCTGATATTGATTTCTCTTTAATAATTGTATGAATCGAAATTTACTTCTTTTTCTTGTTTATATCAAAGTGAATAAAAATAAAACATTGCTACTTTTAGGTTTGATAACTATGCCAAGGTGGCTAGAGTAGGATGGATAGAGGTTTGCTTGATACGGTTCGGATGGTTTACAGTATAGTATAAGAGAAAAGGAAAAGTTACGAACTATAGTGTGTTGTTCGGGGAATTTTTTAATTCCAAATTTTGATTGACTATTTCTTTTTGTTTGAGCTATGATGATTCATGTGATACATATTTTCTGTTCTATAGGAAAGATTTTTAGGGAAGGATCAAAAGATTAGTGACAACTTTTATGTCAGAGGTGATGGCACTGTAAGGTTTCAGTTCTGGCATTGTTATCTTACAACTTTGATCATCCAAATTTCTTATTTCCTAATGTAATGCTTTATTTTCTATCCAGCGTGCTTACTACTTTTCGAACGAGTTCTTGACGAATTTATTCAGAGAAAATGGTTTTGCTGTTGACAAGCACTACAAGATTAATATCTATTTGAGGGAGTATTTTAGTGAAGGTTTTTAAAAACCTCCAAAATACATTTTATTTTTGGCAATTTAAAAAACCTCCACTAATCATTAATTAAAATTAAATCTTAGCTTAATTTTTCCAATTTTTCAAAATGGAGAGACTGGGTTAGTTGAGAACCTGAGACCGAGTTAGAGACCCTGCCGTGTAATTTTTAGGGTTCTACCGCCATTTTCGCCGTCATTTCCGCTGCCATTTTCGCCGCCGGCACCGGCGTCACAGCCGTGTCTGTTGCGATAGAGAGCTTCTGCCGTGTCCGTTCTATACTATTGTTGCTGTCACAGTGGAGTTTCCACCGCCGTTGTTGCTGCCGCTGTTTCCGTCACCACTGCCATTGTTGTTGCTGCCGCCGTTTCTGTCGTCGTGCCATGGTAGAACGCTTCTGGATCGAGCCACCTCTTTTGTCAACGTGTTTTCAGATCTGTTCGCTCCCAAGCTTCTTCTTCGACGCAACTTTCTCTCCCTCCATATTTCTCCTTCGAACTGCCGCTGGTACTTCTTCTTCGTCATTAATTTATTGATATCTCTTCTCTATTAATAAATGTCATTTTATTTTGAAAAATTTCATTTGTCTCTTTATGTTTCTCTGCGTCTTTGTTATTTTGGATTTGATTATTTGCTATGATCATGATTCTCTATCTCTCTTTCTAATTGTGAATTATAATTACTTGATTAATTAATTGACATTTTGATCTGTTCCTGAAGATACAAATTAATTTCCCATTTTTCAGAGTATATTTAAGAGTATATTGTAAACCAAAAGTTCTCTGGGATACCAAGCATGAGGTTGGTTCTTGTTTGTTGTTTTCTTTCTTTGTTGATCTAATGAGTTCTTATCTCTCTCCTTTTTTGTAAATTTTGAAGACATATCTGTTTTGGTGTTGCTTTGTTCAAAGGAAAATGACATGATATTTTGCAGTTGAACTTCAACCCCCTTCCCCGCGGTTCTATTATTTTCCCTTGTATTCAAAGCATGTATGAATATATTGAATGATTTTTGGATGGGGTTGGAATATAGTGAACTATATTCTGTTTGATATTTTGATTATGCATGTGTGATGATTAATTATATGGATATCACATGCTATGTTTATTGACAGTTTGCTAAGAGGTAGTTTCCGCGCTTCTGATTGTTCATATATTTTTCTTGCTTTCTATTTACTGTAGACACAAATCCCAACTGTTTCCCTAGTTCTTGTTTCTTTGTAGGCAGGTTTATTTCTCCTATAATCGGAGAACTAAGTAAGAAGTACCCTCATGTAACAACATATAAGATTGATATTGATCAGGTATGGCCTATTTTCTACAATGTAATGCAGGTTTAAATCATGGATAGAGATAAAATTTATGTACTGGAAAACCATTTTTTTTAGTTACTAAGCTTTACTACTCATAAGCTGAAATAGCTTAATTTTTTTTTTTGGTATTTCTACTATGTTCTGGTGTTTTGCATAAGATAAGTCCATGCTCCAAGGCAGCTGAAACCTGAAATTTTGCCCTTTTCTACTATGTGTTTCAGGAAGAAATTCAAGGCACATTACGCAAGCAAGTTACAGATTACTTCTGTGGTAATTGTTTAAGCTTTTAGTTAGAAATTCATTTATTCTGTTATTCTTTTGTATACATAAAATCTTACATAGGTATGGACCATATATCTCACTGTGTCCATCAATCACACTTCATATTTATAATCCCTTGTGCCGTTGTGCAGCCAACACTCCATTTCTTTCAAAATGGAAAAAAGGTTGATGAACTTATAGGTGCCGATGTTGCACGAATGAACCATATTACAGAGAAACTCTTCAAGTAATCCTTCAAATCTTCACTTTATGTAATGTTTTGGTTGTTGTTATTTCCTTTCACTAAAGTTTTGCATTGCTAGCATTTCACGTAGCAGTGCAATGTTCTATTCTGCACGTTATTATTTTCCCTTGTATTCAAGGCATGTATGAATATATTGAATGATTTTTGGATGGGGTTGGAATTCATGTTTTCTTTGAAAAGGAGACATGGAAGCCCTCACTATTGATTGGGATAATTTGGTTTTCTTGGCAAGGTTTTGTATAACTTTATCAATAAAATGTGCAATTTAATATATCTTATTGAACTTTACTCTACTTTTGGGCAGACACATGATCTCTGTTAACATATTATATTGATAGAAACTAAAGAATACAGAGAAGGAACTTTGACAGAGAAGCAAGAATGAAAATAAAACTGTGATTAATATATTGTGATTGTATTGAATGAGCAAGTGTGTTTCACATTATCAATTTCATATATACGAGTTTTATCCTTTTTTTTCCTGAGACTTTGTTGAACTGTCGGTTTTGCACTGCTATCCATTAGTCTTTCTTCTCGGAACACACGTATATAGTGATAAATGAATATAAAAGGGAACAGAGGCAGAGTATAATTCGAGAGAGTAAATTGATTTGCAGTTTTGTTTTGTTGCTTATGGTCTATTTATGGCCAACTAATCCATTTGTGGAGCGTGTAAGTTGTAACGCACGCAATATGAAATTGCCTTGTTAGAGCTTGTAAGTGAACAGATCATGATTTCTGAATGTGAAAGAGGAGAAAAGAAAAGGGGAAGAAGCCATCTATTTTGAGCAGAAAAATATTATACACTAGAAAATGCATGTTTGCTTGAACATAGAAGATTAAAACTTACTACTGTATGATCACTAGTTGTAGGATATATATTTAGTAGTTTGTTTTCCACTTGTTTTTGTTAATTACTGTTTTTAGACTCATATATAAAAGCACCCAACAGTTGCTTATCCTAGCTATATACAGGAACTACTTAAAAGAATAAAAATTCTTCACTTTATTACAACTATGGTGATGATTGGCCTCGTTCCTAGTGAAATAAATAGATATTGCTATTGCTTGAGATAGTTTATCCTTCTTGATTTTTTTTTCCTGTAAAAGAACTTGCAAATACCAATTAAAGTGCAAGAGCTAAATGACTAGTTGCTTTCCAGTTTCCATTATTCATATTTTTTTCCTTTTGATGTGTTTTTTTCTTTCATGTCTTGTAGTAATTAGCCTCATGCCGTAAAAGAATATGCTTTGATTCTTCCCTTGAGACATATGATACTGCAACTGACCAGTTTCAAATTGCACCTTGTAGATGGTAACTTGGAATTTTTGTGAAAAGCCATGCTAGTTGGTGAGAATCCTTTCCTTTAATGACATTGTTTGATAACCCATCTAATGTGACAAGATTTTGTTGTTGTTAGTATATGATTGCTGATGCTTTTCTTCAGTTTGTATATAATTGTTAGTATATGATTGCTGATGTATGTATGTGCTGCATTGTTCTATCTCAAAGTTAGCTAGATCGCAATAAATCTCTCTAACCCAATAATGGAAGGCAAAATTGCATTAAAGAATTTGATTCAAGTTCAAGAATTTGCATTGAATTCCACTCATGATTCCTCTTCTGTTAGTAATAATAATACTGTAAGTTTCTATATATCCATGTGATGTGATGTTATTGCATAATTAACAACAATTCTTGAATGATTTGTGCATCATCAGCTAGATCTACTCTTCTGAGTTTGAGCTTGAATCCTCAACAAAATCAAAATCAGTCCCATACCCAAGTAAGTAATAATATAAAGATGAATTTCCTTTATTGGTGTTAAGTGGGATCAAGTCCATTTCTTAAGATCTAAATTATATATGATTGTAATTAAGTAGAGTTAAAAACCAAACCAAAAGGGTTAAGGGACATTGAGAAGAACTTAAAAGTTCTAGTTCAATTCAATTTGATGTTACCAACATTACTACTACTGTTTTGTATTTGATCGAGTCAATTAATTAATTAATTAATTTTAGGCTTGGCAACCTCGTATCTGTCAACATTTTTATCTGTGTATACGCAGCTAAATTTAAAATTGGAATAGCATTAATTTCTTCTTTTGAGTTAAGCTTCAAAGTCATTTTTGAAATTAATAGTGTATATTGAAATTATATCACCTTGTTAGTGAGTTAAACAAATCTCTCAAAGATACTGCATTTTTTAGTGAGTTAAACAAATCTTCAGCAACCACAATTTGAATTGTAAAGTAGAAAAAGAGCTTCTTGCTCTTAAATTATATCTTATTTGTATTAGATTGAGTGTAAGTAGATATGTAGTTATTTGGCTTGTTAATTTTTATGTCACAGGCCAAAGAGGTCATGAATAATGTTACAAAGGAAAAAAATTCAAGTCTTTATTATATAAATAAATCAGCCATTAGAAATTGTGATATATTTTCTGTCTTTTATAAGAAAAATGAAGCTTCCTTAGCTCTATCCAATTTTTTCTCCTTACTTTTGTCAATTACTATTATACCCTCACTACAACAAAACAGCATTTTGGCGATGGTTTTTTTTAATGCTTGGCGACGATTTTAACTGTCACTAAATGGTTTTGCGACGGTTAAAAAAGCGTCACAGATTTGAGCGTCACCAGCTGACATAGTAACGTTTTGGACCACCGTTGGTAAGGAATGTCGCTAAATTGTTTGTGACAGTTTTTGAAGTATAAAACCGTCACTAATTTGTAACACTTGTAAATGTATTTTTTATGCTGTATCTCGCGACGTTTTAAAACTGTCGTTAAATTACTAAATCCTATGACAGTTTTTCCTTATATTTCATGACTATTTTAAACCGTCACTAAGTTACTAGTTCTTATGACAGTTTTTAGGTATATTTAGTGACTATCTAAACTGTCACAATATTTTTAATGACGGTTTTTCGATTTAAACCGTCACTAATTAAGTTACTAGTTCTTATGATAGTTTTTTCCTTTTTTAGTGACTATTTTAAATTGTCATAATCTCTCCCACATCAATACTTTCTTTTATTAATTATTGCAAAAATTATTTCTATTATAAATAATTTATGTGTCTACCAACAAAATAATAAATGACATTATATTTCAATAAATTTAAACTCAATCTCACAAGTTTTACAAATATAGAAACAATATATTTCAAAAGTTAAATTCTACAAGTTTTACATAGTCATAATCCATAAAATGTAAATTCAAAAAATTCCAACTTAATCCAAACATATAAAGCTAACAATTATACTTGTAACTTAATCCTCAACTTTTTTTCGCAACTTCGCTGCACCTTCAATCTCAACAGTATCCAGCTTCAACAATTGCTTCACAAGCAACTCTTGTCCTCTGTAAATGAGAGAATGCAATGATTAGAATGCATTCACGAATAAAAAGACTTGCAATGGAACATGAAATATAGAAAATTAGAAATATCCGAAGAAAGATTACCACCAAGACTAATGCACATTTGAATTTGTTTGAAATACATGGCATAACCCCAAGCTCATAAAACCAAAGAGGATGTAGAAGATAATATTCAAATAGGCCAGTTAAAGTAGCAGAATATAAAGTGAAGGAAAAGAGAGGAGTATTGTTAAAGGACAAGCAAAAAACTTGAAGCAAGTGCATACCCAAATATGAGGTCAATCCACTCATGTAAATGAGCAGATGCATACTCACTCTCCAGAACCATCCAATGCTTATGCACAAAATAAACTAGATTCTCAGCCCAAGGAGGAAGTCTTACAGTATCTGATATGGCAGAAGAATCACAGGGATAATAACTAAAATATGCACTTGACTGTACCACAAATTCTTCTAAAGAAACAAATGCTGAAAATATAGAGTATACCAAGCTTTTCTCCCAATTGTGTTGTGCCAAAATCAATTGAATTTTTGTTTGTGAGGACCTCAGGGAGGTAAAATAGCTCGAGAAGCTAATAGGTTGACATAAATAGGCCCAAAAAAATGCACAAGATGAGAGAAGAGTGCAAAAGGTACAAATCAATCAGTTTGTCATTAAAGTTAATAGACTTACCAATTCCTTCACATCACTCATGTCCTCAAGGACTCCATTCCAAGTAGTAGAAACATCTGAGAACATCCGATCTGCATGATCAAATTTTTCACATTGAAGTTTGATTGCAAGGGTAGTGAATGGTTCAACCCTAACAAGATAATACAGAACCTGAAAAGAAGATAATAACCATTAACGAATCAACCATACTCGAGAACATTGTGTACAAAATAAGAAATTGCTTCTATTGCTATTGTAGTTTGAATGTCAACATTATCATAGACTCATAGTGGTTTATGTTGTGCTATGAATATAAACTAATTTTAAAATTTATCACAGCAGTAAAATAGACACACTAATTCTACAGCAAGATATCAACAAAGCATGACCATAAGTTAATATATCTGAGTTAAATTTGTTATTTTTTAATTTTCTATTGAAAAAGGAAGCAGAAAATAGAGGGGAACTCACTGTTCCTGCACTGGAGTAGTGTGATCCGTAATGGAATTTGGGGATGACTGGGTCGTTAAAGCTAGCATATCTCTCTTGAAATTTTTTCAGACGGTCTGGGTTCAATGCACCAATAATTATCAGAGAAAAGATAAAAACATTCTCTTTTGAAAGGCGAGGTTCTCTAACCAGCAGTAGCACCCCCATATTTGCTAACAGCAGCAATGCAAGTGCCTCATCCCCTGAAAATCAAACAACTCATGAGGGATTGCCAGTAAAAAATGGGAAAAGGAAAAGTTAACTCTGAAATTAATGGTAGCCATATTGGATTTCCCACATTGTTTTGGCGTGACAACAGAACCAGAGCTTGGTTTCAGCTGTGTATATGCTGCCTTGTAGAAAATTGTATATCTGAAAAGAGAAAGTTTCTTGAAAGCAATACTCAAGCAGCATAATTAGTTAAACTTCAACAATGGCATAAGTATAGCATAATACATGATCCCACTTGTTCCTGCTTCCTCCCATGGCTCTTCGAATTGTTGATCCAATTTCATTGACAGTTTCTGCAGCATCATTTAGAGGATAGCTGTGAACAAAAAACAGCAGTTCAGGTCAGAGTGTGATTACAATTCAAATTGGCAATTGCTTTTGCAGTAACTTGTCCCTAAGAGTACAAACAAAGATATACCTAACCAAATAGGACGTAGACTTACTTTTTGATGTCCTCCAGAATGGCTTTTGCGCCTCTATACATCTGCAGAAGTTGAACCATATAAATCAAGTAATTCACATGATACTTCAACAGCTATAATAGACAATTTTGAGGACAGGACTCACAGTTGATCCACAGTCACCATCACCAACTTTACTGACCCAATCATTAGGGCTGTCCTTAAGATCTAGAATAACATTTGCAGCGGTTTCAATGGCAATCTCAAGGACTTGGCCTTGCTCACTTAGCTGTAGAGGTCGTCTCTGTGGCTTATGTAAAGTAAACATAGGAACCATATTTCAAAAATTATATCAGGATATAAGTACATATACAGTTGACATGATTAACATAGATTTAATAAAACTCAACCAACTTTCAAATGATATTGACAAGTCAATTCTACTTTTACCGATTCACCAAAATGATATTGACAAGTCAATTCCATTTAAATAACAATTTCATATAAGATAAAAATTAATAAATTAAGAAAAGAAATAATTACTGGTTAAGAAACAAGGGAAAAAGATCACCTGTGTTATATCATTATAACTACGCCCAGCCAGTGTATTGAGTTGCATTAGGTAGTCAAAATTACTGATCTGCACAAGGGATTATAAAATTAATAAATATAAGTGATTCATATGCATATTATATTAGAATCAAAATCCTTTGATTAGTTAAGGCTCAATTCATACCTCCCACCTAGCCCAGCGCTTCATAAGTTGTATTCTTTTCAAAATCCTTTGATCAGTTTTATATTCTATTTCTTTTTCAATATTAATTTTCTCAGGGTATTTAACAATACCTATTTTTCAAGGTGGAAAGAAGGGAACAATTTTTGAATTTCAGCAACTCCTACAATTTTTTGAATTCTAGTAAATCTTCTTGTTTGATTAAAACTTCAACTTGTGCTGCTACATTGATGCGAACTTGGAGGACTTCTTTTGGTTGCGGTTGGAAGTGGTTATGGCTGCATCTAATTCCAGGGAAGATTTGTTGCCGTCAAAATAAAAACAAGCTTATCAGTCTTGGCCAAACCGTCCATCTGCAATCTAATGCAAATGATCAATATTTGAGAGAGCACAACAAAATACACGTCACTTCATTGTAAATTGATAAAGGAGCTATAAGGTGCTGCAAGGGAACTAAAGGAATTGTACGTTGTGTAGTATAAATACAGAACTATAAATACAGTGAGATAATGTGAGTGAAAATTTCAAGAGGTAGTGATCTGGTCGTCAGTTTCCTCAATAACAGTAAAGTATTACCTATCTTTCTTACTCTGGTAAAATAATGGTCAAATGAATCTAAGTCACACTAGCTAGTTAAAGGGTGAAATGAACAATAAAAAACATATTCAGTAAAGCAAGAAAAACTAACAAAAAGAGAAGTGGATGATTCAAAAAGTAACTGAAAATGCATATACCATACCAGTGACAATGGTGTCTCTCCATGAAAGGCATGCCCTGAGTTGCCTTGCTGCCTTTTTCACATTATCACCCTAAAGGTGGTGTGACAACTAAAATTGATGGCTTTGGGAATTATAACATTTGGCCGACAAATTTGAATTTTAACTACCATTCAAATGCTTTTAATATGTTCAAATGCTTTTAATATGTTGTGAATAGAAAAAGAATTCAACACCTTTAATTTTCTAAATTCAGTGCCTAGTATGGCTTATAATTTCTTAGAGCTTAAGATAGTTTACTTATATTTTATTCCAATTAGCATTTTTAGCTAATTAGCTTTTCCATTTCTAGTGTAGCAATTTGCATCATTCAAGAAGAGTACTAACCAATTCATGATGTTATCAAGGCACAAAAATATCAAAGAAATCAAGAGAAGAAATAATAAAGAGAGAATTCAAAGAAATCTAGTTGAAGCATTTCATCGAACATGTTGAGTGCGGAAAAAAGAAATAAGAGAATTCAAAGAACATAGCAAATATGAACATGAGGATATAATCATTACGATAAATTGCAAAAAAATAGAGCACCAAGATCAAACAATTGCAACAACTTCAGCACAAAAAATATTATGCAACAACAAAGAAATTGCAGGGGTAAAAATTACAGTAGAAGAACAATTAAATACTCACAATCAGTATTTAGTATTGAGGTTGGAAGAGAAGAAAAAGTCACTGGATAAGGAATTAGGGTTCGCACTCGAGGGGAAGAGAAAAGACGACGCGGGAGACAGCGAACGGTGAACGGCGAATGCGAACCGCCACAGTGTACAACGAACGGTAAATAGAGAACGGTGAACGTCCAACGCGAATCATGACGACGAACGACGAACGGCGAACTATAGCGTGGTGAAGGTTGTTACGTGACTTTCTCTGTTTTTCATCTCTTCTCATCTCATCTAAAATAGTAGTGAAAATGTGAATACAGTTTTAGAAAAAATAGAAAATTAGAAAAAAAGAAAAAAGAAAAAGAGTGAGAGAGACATAGAGTCAATGACAGTTTAAACATAAAGAGTATAAGTGTCACAATGTTGATTAATAGAGACCCTTAAAATAAGGGTCACAAATTAAGTGTAGTTATTTGGCTAATTTGGTGTAGTGCCTTTAATTCAATTTTCATTAACCTCTGGTTTGCAGATTTTCAAGAGCAGCTTTATTTTTATTTTTTAACTTTAGAATCTCATCATAGTGTTATTGCTAATGTTGCTTCTTGGAAGCTGCTTAAATAGTGTTATTTTTATGCTTAAATTTAATGATGTAGAATAATACCATATATGTTTAAAACTATTGACGATGAGAATTTTTTTATATTTAGAATTATGTCTTATATTGAGGAATTGTGTTATAAAAGATTTAGTTTTTAAATTTGATATTAAAAAATAAAATTTTAATTTGAGAATATGTAAATGAGATGAGATTAATGAATGATTTGAAATTAAAAATAAATAACTATAAGGTTTGTGGAGGTTTTAAAATCTCACAAAATGATTAATTTGTGTTAAATTGAAAAGTCAATTTGTGGGGGTTTTAAACTGCCACAAAAGTGATTTAAAACTGCCACAAAAATTCAATATAAAACCCTCACTAAACACATATAAAACCCCCCACAAAAGATCTCGTGGCACCTCAAATTTTGGGGTTTTAGAAACCTCCACAAACCATTTGGTGGGGGTTATAAACCTCCACAAATAAGAAAAAAATTGCCACAAATAAACAAAAACCTTGTAGTGAAGCTTCATGTATACTGCAAACAAGTTGAGAACCGTTCGAGAGAATTGATCATGAACCGATAACTTTTCTTTTGCATAGTTTTACAGATGCGTGTTCTGCATTCTTTCTTTTTGGAGAAAGGCATGTCACATTCGTCCCTTTATTTTGGAACTATGTAAATTATCTTAAAATTGTCCTGAGACAGAGACGATTTTAATTTTTTATCTCGGTATCCTTCTCCAAACATGTTATTGTCCCCAAGATTTCTGTTTTCTCTCTCAGGACAATCATGCAATGTTACCTTAGTGTTGTATATAAGAGTTATAATCTTACTTTAGTTATAATATTCATTTCTTCCCATTTTTTATCCACTTCCTAAAAGTGAAAAAGCGATTTGCTTTTCTTTCACTCTTCTCTTGACTGTAATAACCCTTTATAGTTCTCCTATCGTGTTTGGTGGTTTCAGGCGTTGGGTCCAAGCTGTATTCCGGTTTACAGAGGATTTGAGCTCTTCTTCTAGTAACGAAGCTGAGGGAAATCGTTCTGGTAGTTCTGAAGCGAAGCAAAGCAAAATAGTTCGAATGGTAGTTTAAATGACTCTGCAATTGACTTGTCTGAAGGTGTGGCATTTGACATGTTTGGAGCCTTACCTTCCAACTGTAACACCCTAACTATCGAAATGTCACGCTTCCGGGTGCGCCACTCTGATAGCTCGAGTATTACCATGACTCTTATAATATTTAAGATTAAAATATGAGCCTGTTTAAAACTTAAAACCGCATAACCTTTCGATAACTCTTTTTCGTGAAAACCAAAACATACATGTACATACAAATCAGATACAACCTTAAGATATATATATATATATATATATATACACACGCACACACACTAGTTTACAAATATACATATCATAATAAACATAACTCTCCTGAAACTAGGACTCAATATACCAATCACGGCCTCAAGCCCATCCAATCCAACACGGCCCCCGGCCCAAACAGCTCAATCAGCAACCAACTCATCACAAACCAATCAATTCAAACACAATCACAATTAATGTGGTTCAAACACAATCAAGAGCAATTACAACAAGTATAATAGTTAGAAGTTAACATAAGTATTCACATAGACAAACCAAATACAATATGCACACCCAAACAATATCACATAGATGCAAATGATGAATTCCTGTCCTACTGGCTGTGATATCACATTGTCGGTTCAATTGCCAACCCGACACATTCCCATGGGAACCCTCTGGGATAACGTGCCCGCCACACGGTCCAGGATGTCAGTGCCTGCACACTCCTGTGATCCGAAAGGATGTGAGCGGGATACTTTGCCTCCGACCTCACATCTACACGTAAGCGGGATTAACCACCATCCTTACGCGGGCGCCGCAACCTCGACAAGTGGGATTAACCACCGTCCTTGCCAGGCGCACGCGACTTATCAACAATCTCGTCAATTATCAAATCTCTCAGCATAAGCGGGACGAACCCGGGCCTTACGCCTACCAACCAATAACTCATCAATCTTGATGATATCCACAATCAATCAGGCTCAATACCTTATTTCAAAATCATTCTTGACCCATTTACTTTTAAATAACAAACGTAGTCAAATCACAGCTAGCCAAGAATCACTTTTCAAAACAGAGCCAATCAGACAATTCATAAGACTCACATAACCACCAGAAATACATTTCGTACAACATATCCATTTATAACAATTTCTAATTTAAAATAAATCAGTTTGTATTGAAAGCCCCTACTTCAAGACGCAAAACCATATCCCAAACGCCTCACTGAGTCCTTTTCGTCTCAACTCAAAATCAACAGCAAACCACAACTCGGTATCTGATCACTTTCGCAATACTCACAGCAACTTAAAAGTGACACGCAACATACAGAACTCGAACCTACGTTACCAAGACCTCAGAGTTTATAACCAAACATAATAGGATACTAATGCAGGGTTTTCTAAAACACAACTACTTACCGAACTAAGAAAACAAACCAGCAGCGTTCATTGAACCGGCTTAGCAGCAGCCCCGGTAACCACCTCGAGTGGCGGCAGCGACCAGATCTCCGGCGACGATAGATGAAACTAACATACAGCGACAATGAAGCTTCCGGAAACCCAAAGGAAATGAAGACCAACATAAACCCTTACCGGCAGAGTTTTTCCGGCGATGGCGACGAGGTTTTCCGATGGCCAGAAACATAGAGGCGTAGCTTCCCGCGGCGGCGGCGGCAACAGCAAGGCACTGACGGCGGCGACAGAAACGGTTAGGAACGGTGGATCTAATGGCAATGCGAGCTCCCTCTCTTCTTCGTGAACGGCGACGGCGTCGGGCAGCAGGGAGGATGAATGACAGCGGCGCAGACAACGGAACGCGGCGGCGAACTCCTTCCTGCGGTGACTCCCTCGTGAGTCTTCTCTCTCTCTGTCCAATCTCTCTCTCTTCGTGCTCGCCGGCAGAGGCAAGATGGCGGCGACAGAACCCAGCAGCGGCGAACAGCGGCGGCAATCTCGGGCAACAAGGGTGGCGCGGCTCCTCCTTCGCGGCCTCCTCTCGCGCTTCAGATCTGACCTGCGACGACGAGGGCTTCATTGGCAGCGATGGCGGCG
Organism: Arachis ipaensis; assembly: GCF_000816755.2. NCBI lineage: Eukaryota > Viridiplantae > Streptophyta > Magnoliopsida > Fabales > Fabaceae > Arachis > Arachis ipaensis. The sequence goes on along the minus strand of NC_029794.2, from coordinate 18,301,134 downwards.
AGCTCGGTGGCAGCAACAGTGACCTCTCCCTCTCGGTGCTACTACTTTCTCACTCTCCTCGGTTCCGACCTCCTGGCGGCATCACGACGGTGGCGACGGTGGCAGTGACGCCCACCGGCGCCACCTCCCTTCCTTCCTCTTCTCTTTCCCCTCCGGTCCTCCCCCTCTGATCTCTCTTTCTTTCTTTGTTTCTTTCTTTCTTTGGCAGCAGCTATTGCTGCGCATTGAGTTGGGGGAAGGGAAAGTGTGTCACTGCTGTTGGGTTTTGGGAAACCGGGTAATGGGTTAGGGTTTTTGAGAAAATTAGGGCTAGGGACATTTTAGTAATTTCAAATAAAATTGTGGATAATATAGTAATTGAAACCCAATTTAAATCCAACACTAATTGTATATAGAAAATACTATTTGTTCATCAATTTTACAAATTATTTTCAATAAAATGTCCAAATCAAATAGTTGGAAATAATATACTTAATTTCTTCATTTTCCAAAATATTAGTATTAATATTTTAAAATATTCATTATTTAGTCCAAATCATATAAAAATCCTTATTATTTCACAACTATCGACTTTACAATTTAAATATATAAAATAACTCAGTAATTGTAGAATTAGATAAAATCTTAATTTAAATAGCCCAAACTCATTATTTTTGGATTTCTAGAACTTTAAGTTGTAAATAGAAAAATAATCCATAATTATAGAGTTTGGATGAAAATCTTAATTTATTTCAAATCCAATTAATCAAAACTACCTTTAATTACCTTCAATGAGATAATTTATGAAATTAAAACTGTAAATAGATATATGGTTTGAAATTAGTTCAAAATAAGACCTTTCCAAAAGTCTTGGGTCTTACATTCCACCTACCTTATAAAAATTTTCGTCCTCGAAAATTGAAGTAATGCATAAGATACTACATAGACTTAACACTACTTTTTAAATACTTTTCAAGAAAGAAAGAAATCATAACATCTATACATAAAATTTCAAATACTAGATAACCATAAGATTTAAATATAAGGGTATGGTATAGTGTAAGGTGAAAGATACAAGATAGGCTCAATGCAAAAAGTTTATATGGTTTCAAAACCTTACAAAAGCTTTGGAGAAACAATATAGGGTGCAAGTCAAGATAGGTGTTCACACGGCAGAGCTATGGTTAATGTGCCAAAAGGCTACAAGACAAGTTGGTATCTAACAACAGATATAGCTTTCACTCATGTATCTCGTACCCCTCTCTAAGTTTCAACTTCCTAACTCCGTCAACCACTTCACAACTTCATAACCATTCGCAAGCATAACATCTTCAAACTTGTTTGCGAGGAACGAAACTCTCACGACGTCTCATAACGTTGTACACTTGCCGCTTCACCTTCCGGATCCACAAACAGGTCTTAAGGAACTAACGCATCGCATTACTATACCTAAAGATCACACGTGACATCAAAACAATTCTCGAGTTTACTCAGAAAGATAAAAGAATTTGAAAAAGAAAAACAAACAACAAGGATAATCTCCGCAAGAGTTCTGAAAGAACTGCTGAATCCACAAGTAAACAAGGATGTACAATCGACGAAGAGTATTGGAAAGAAATTCAGTTTAACAACCTCAAGGAAGACTCTTGAATTAGAGAAAACTGATAGGAACACAAAAAGGATAAGCAAGGCAGTAGTTTGGAACTAAATCAAGCTGAGGTAACAAGTATAAAATCATAGAAGAAAGTTAACTAAAGCTAGTGATAACACTCTCAAGGTTTAAAAATTTATGTTTTAGTACACATAATACATTTGAATATAAGGAATGAAAAACTGAAAGAAAATCACCTCATGTGCTAAAAGAAATGTATATAACTCGCATTTCACAAAAAGGGTAACAGAAACACATATCAAAACTGCAATGTGGTTAAAAGAAAATTAAATTGCATTTTGTCTAAATAGCTTCCAAGTAAAAGATGGAATAGGCGAGGTTTGAAAAATGAAAGTCAATTGAGTTAAGGCCAAACAATTTTGAAAATCCTGAAGAACATTTAGGTACTCAATCAAATAAAGGTATACACTGAAGTTGTGGCAAGGTTGTAAGAAAATCAAATGTTTGTTCAAGAACTCTCAAAGTTTAAGTTCAAACAAGCGTGTATAAAATGTTATAGCAGATATGGAACAAGTTAAACTCTATTTAGAAAAGGAAACTTCGAGGTAAAAATTTGCTTATCAGTCGGTTTCAAAAATTTATTTAAAACGATGCATGCCAACTTCAAAGCAACTTTGTCACTTTAAAGAATAACTATGGATGCAATTTAAGCGAGAAGAATTGATTTAGATTTCTTAAGAGAATCCAAAACTTGTTTCAAAAGTTCACATCAAAACTCTAGGAATACACTTGAAATTGCCATCACATAAGAACATTCAAGAATATTTAAGATGAAATTAAAAAGAAATCAGACCAAACAAGAAAGGATCTTAAATCAAGGGAGTTAAAACAAGGTACACAAAGCATGGGATACTAAACAAGCTTTTCATTGGTCCAAAAGAATGCAAAACTCGTCAGGAAAAACAACTCAATTAACAGTGAATTTTCAAGAAAGAACCTTTGACTAAAGAAGGACAATTAGGAGGACAAACAACACACTAGATAGAAACAAATTCAAGCTGACTTAGAGGAGTAGGAAATTCAAAAGAGAAGGAAAATTGAGATTACTGGTGGAGTTCATAAAAGAAAAAGATTAGTTAATAACAAAATCAAGTATCACAACCATAGAAACAAAAGTTCAAAGAATTATCCCATACTTAAGAGGAAATGTATGAACCCAATATTTTCAAAAGAACAACAAATGCGTAAATAGTGTATCATGCTAAATTAAAGTCAATTTGTCAAACGAAAACTAACTGGAATAAAAGCGAAAAGCCTTTCCTTTAAGAATTTAAAATTACCTAAGTACATAATCAAATAAAGTTACGTATCAGAACCATAATAAAATTATTTTTGAAAAGTTAAATTGTACTTAAAGTAAGTGTAGTTTCGTAAACCGGTAAAAGAACATACGAGATATTAAAAATAAATAGTTTTTAAATTGCATAAGGAATTTTCAAAGTTTTATATAGATAGGTGTAGGGTAAAGTACTAAATTGGTCCTCTAGGTTTGGGCGTAATTCTGTTTTGGTCCTTAAGGTTTAAAGTGTTCTATTTGAATCCAAAACGTTTTCATTTAGCATCAATTTAGTCCCACAGTGAGGTCAAAATTAAATAATTAACAAAATGTCCTATATAACAACAGTTCAAGAACAAAATCGATAATCTGGAGAACAAGTACAAGCTCTAGAGGCACAAAATCAACCATTGATGCATCAATACATTTATTTATCATTTTCTTTAGTTTTATAGAAAATATTTTATTTATATTATAAAAAATAATAAATAAATGTATTGATGTATCAATGGTTGATTTTATGCCTCTGGAGCTTGTACTTGTTCTCCAAATTATCGATTTTGTTCTTGAACTGTTGTTATGTAGGACATTTTGTTAATTATTTAATTTTGACCTCACTGTGGGACTAAATTGATGCTAAATGAAAACGTTTTGGATTCAAATAGAACACTTTAAACCTTAAGGACCAAAACAGAATTACGCCCAAACCTAGGGGACCAATTTAGTACTTTACCCGATAGGTGTATATCAAATCAAAAGCGATTTTATAAAAGTTTGAAAATTAGTTATAAATATAGTCAATTAAAAGAAAAACTGAATCACCATTTCTTTAAACAAGACTAGGAGTATGGACATAAAAAGGCAGACTGCATCAAGACAAGTTCAAAGTCATGTCAAAAAATTACATGGGTCAAGAAAGAGTTCAAACAGAGAAAGACAGATACACCAAGAAATTCAAACCGACATATGCAATTTGGGATCAAAGAAGAATGCATATGAACAGAAAAATAGGATTGAAAACAAAATGTTTCCCAAAAGAAATGGCAACAAGAACATCAAGATAGGTCAATAAACAATAAGTCACAAGACATCCAACAGAATCCAAAGAACATAACTGTGTAACCTCGAGAAATAGTTTCTAACGTTCCCAAAACCCGCGATTTACCTTACTCAAAACTCGGATATCATCTATGATAACCCATCAGTGCTTTCATATACATAATTCACTAGTATTAAGCCGGCCAAACTTAATATCAGGAATCACGCAACGCAAGACTAATGGCATTAATCAATAGACCGTCAAGTGCATAAAGCTCTAATTCTCGTCATTCAACAAGACCTAAAACATGACAAACGCTCAGAGTATGCAATTGAAGCATAGTCAATCCATTCCTCAGGCTCTACAGGAAAGAATGCTCTGATACCACAAATGTAACACCCTAACTATCGAAATGTCACGCTTCCGGCTGCGCCACTCTGATAGCTCGAGTATTACCACGACTCTTATAATATTTAAGATTAAAATATGAGCCTGTTTAAAACTTAAAACCGCATAACCTTTCGATAACTCTTTTTCGTGAAAACCAAAGCATACATGTACATACAAATCAGATACAACTTTAAGATATATATATATATATATACACTAAGATATTGGATGAGGTTACCATATGATTGGATCTAAAGTTCAAAATCGACTCAGCTGTACAAACTGTTACGGTCATGAAGCTAGTAAATTAACTTCATTTAAATAGTAAGTCACAATTTAAATTAAAGTAACACAATTAACCAAAACCATGCAAATATAATTTCGATCACCCATTTATGTTACTATATAAATCCATCGAATTTGGAATCTACAGGGTAAATGGATGCAAATCGCATATAACACCCAAGGGAGTACGTTTTCGCATATAAACTACTAGCCAAATGTAATAGGACTCATCCTATTTGATTTACACACAAAACCCGTGTTTATAGATTTCGAATTCACTTTATTTGTATTATATTGTACTACATGAATAATTTTTTTTAAATTTAAATTAATCCATTATAATATTAATAGTTATGTAAATTAAAAATATAAAAATATTCAAATTATTCGTTACGTAAATTATTTTTATATTAGTTTCTTTGTTGATGATAATTAATTATAGTAGGAGTACATAAAGAGTACATAAAATTGAACACCAATATTATTTTTAATTTTTTGTTTTCATTTGTTTGAAATAAAAGTTTGTTTAGCACAGTTTAATTCGAATCAACTGAAATTTACACATACGACATAACTATCAAAAAGACCAACAATTTCTTTTAACATCAAAATAAAAACTATCATAAAGACCAACAGTTTCTTTAACATCAGACTAATGAAACCAGGTACATGTATTCACTCATTACCCCTTGACAAAATGATCTTATGGTTATCTAAATTTAGCACCAGTGTGTTCGGCACTTTGACTAGCCATGCTGAACTTTTGAAGCCAGTAAATACCCCCTTTCTTTAGGTGTTAATGGTTGAAGCTCCTTGATCATGCAGAAATGGTGTCTTGGCTGACCCCACAATTCTTGGCACGGCAAGATCTTTTTCCACCATGCTGACTTTGTCTCAAATCGAACCCTAATGACTGGACAATAAGTTGATTTACAGTATTTTTCCATACTTAGTATTGAAAAAATGAAATAGTAAATTATCATACGGTAACACTACCAATGGCGACTTTAAATTTAACACTAACCTCATCTAACATGTCCTCCTTGTTTGCTGTGCAATTTCGCCGATCATGTCCAAAACCGTGGCCGCGCTTGCATCGCCTAGCCATTTTGCCGTTGCCGGTTGACCGCGGTGCACCTTTTGACTTGATAATCTTTGGATCTAAAATATCTTCACCATCTACAGTATCATGCACGAAAGTTGAACTGTTACCCTTCGAAACTTCCGCTTCAATCTCTTTTAATAGCTGCGCTATCTTGGCAGCAGCGTACTTGTACGTGGCAGGCCGTTGAGCCGCTAACAAACACATAGGGAGGAAAGAAGTCCACAATGAACCATATCGCCCTCGAAATGCTCTATTACTATCCAAACCTCCGTCCGAGTCGTGGAATGATCCAGACTTAGCATTTTTGCACCACCTTTTCAGCACCAACCGCATTGGCAAGGCATCCTTCTCCAGCTCTTTCAAAACACAGATGATATGGCTGCATGGAATTTCTATGCTGTTCCAAAGCTTGCAAGAACACTCATACCTTTCAGAGTTGCTTTCATACAGTACAGAGTAAACCCGACGGGGCTTACGAAACTTTCTAAACATGAATTTCTCTGTGCTACCATAACTCTCCCTATGAAGAACTATCAACGCAGCCACCCCTTCAATCTGTTTCTTAACCTCGAAAAATATCTCTCTAGTGTAGATTTGTGACATGGCCCTCTCAATTGATTCCAACCCAGTGGTTATGACCGGTTCTGAATATAGAGATTTATAATCCGCGATAAACTCATTATTCCTGTAGTCCTTAACCACACGTTCAAGATTCTCGACCAACTCCAACAAACAATTCGAGGACTTGATAAACCTTTTAAGCGATGCATTAATACCCTCGCATCTTGACGTCGTTCTCAACCCAGCACAAAACGTATCACACAAATACGCATTTTTCCAATGTACCCTCTTCTCGTACGTTGCCCAAATCCATTTGTTCTCCTGTAACCCGAATGCAGCAACCATGTCTGCCCAATATTGATCAAACTCCTCTACCTCAAAATGACCATACACAGCAGTCTTAAAAGCAGAACAAAAATCATTATCCTTGATGTTTGAAACAGCATTCCGCGCTAAGTGCCAGGTGCAAAGTCGATGCGTGGCATTAGGGAATTCTGTCCTAATAGCCTCCTTCATTGACTCGTATCTATCTATAACCAAAACTTTGGGCTGTTTTTGATGCATGACCTCAAGGAAAGTGCCTAGCAGCCACTTATAAGATGGAATTTTCTCATCCTCCAACAACCCGAAACTAAAAATTATTGTCTGTCGGTGGTGATTAGTGCCAGAAAATATTACTAAAGGCTGGTTGTATAGATTCTTCCTATATGTCGAATCAAATGCCAACACGTCACCAAAGCACTCATAGTCATACTGCATTGCTCCGTCTGACCAAAACAGATGACCAAGGTGGTTTTCGGGACAATATGTGTACATCACAACAGCTAATGGATCCATCTCGGTTTTTCCCTTCAGATAACTTATTGCTGCTGCCGCATCGCCCTGAACAATCCGAGAGCGACGTACATTGTCGATATAGTTGTAAACATCCTTCTTTATGAAGTGCAAGTTTCGATAACCCCCGGACAAATATGAAAAGAACCCCATGATCTGATTGGTTTGGAATCCTGCTTCGTGCATACTATGAATGTGGGCTTTATCACCTTCGTTGATATTGCGGTGAGCTGCCATCACGTTAGTGAAAGCAGGCAAAGTCAAATCATGATTGTGATCTTGAACAAATATCTTCGTCCTCCACTTGCCACACTGTTTGTCTAAAAATACAATGAACTTCGCACTACAGTTGGTCCTAGTCTCTGCCTTATGCGCCCTTTTCCTATCCGCCCTCTCATAATGCTTCTTCTCCTGCAAGCCCTGTCGATTGCAATAGAAAAATTTCCTCACAACATTGCCTTCATCATCTTTAATGGAATCCCCTTTTCGAATCGCAAATCCAGTCGCCTTTGCATACTCCACATATCTTGCATAAGCCTCTTCAACCCCATGAAATTCGGCATCGGCCAATGCAGCCGCGGTTGAAAGCATCGAAGTGTCCACATCATCACTCATTTGATCGCCTGAACCACGTGGTGACTCCGATGAAGGCATTCTGCCACCATTGTCCCCTTCACCAAATACATCAACTCTCTCTACCGGCTCATTATCCTTGCCCACTCGTGACGGTGACTCTAACCCCTTAGACACCTCTTCCTCTTCCTCTTCGGACTCACTACTCCATCCATCGGTCCATTGACCCGAAAAGTCCGAGTTCCCTTCGCTGCCACTATCCATTCCAAGGCGTTATTAAGTATTTGCATTATACAATTCAAATTTAAACACACTGGCAACACCGAAGATAACATAAAATTCTAACATTTGATTCACAACATTTATCACAATTCAAGAAAAGTATAATTTTCAATTCTCTTAAGAATTCCAATTCTCTTCAAATTAAATCAGACGAAGAATAGAGTGCTACCTGGCTTTCCTAATGCTTTGAAGATATTTTAAAGCCTTTACCTAATTATACAAAAGCAACAACTTTATATATAAAAGAATAATTTCATATCAAAGAAAGAAACAAGTTTATTTTATTTACATCATCAATCCTTATGATTTTGGTAGTCCAACCCTTATAAAAAAAATGGGAGAAAGAAGATACATAAGAAAATTTATTTAAACTCAGATATTGGAGAGGAAATAGTACTAGTAGAACTAAAGCATAACTCAAGAGTAACACCTTAATTTTATGCAGAACAGAAATTGAAAATCAAAATCAAATAAAACAAGAAAAACTCAAATACATACATACATTAGATCATAGTTTATACTGGAATTTGAAGAAAAGTATTAAAATCTCTTTCAACCCTTCCAACAAAAGGAGACAAAGAAGATAAACAATTTCTTATTTTGAATCAAGAATATCAGACAAGAAAGAGTACTAGTAGAACTAAAGCAAAACTCAAAAGTAAAATATTTAATTTTGTACGAAAAAATTGAAAATCAAAATAAACTAAAATAAGAAAATCTTAAATAGATACATTCGATCATAACTTGTAGTGGCATTTATGAAGAAGTACTCAAATCTCCTTCAATCCTTCCAAATATAAAAAAAAAAAAGAAAGAAAGAAGATAAACATGTGGTTTATTTTAACAGAGGATATCGGACAAAAAAAGTACTAGTAGAACTAAAGCATAACTCAAACATAAGAGGTTTATTTTGTGCAAAAAATTTTGGAAATTGAAATACAATAACATAAAGAAAATTCAAATATAACTTCCAGTGACATTTATGGAGAAGTATTCAACTCTCCTTTAACCCTTTCAACGAAAGAATGAGAAAAAGAAGATAAACATGAGAGTTTATTTAAAACCAGAACATTCGAGAGAATAAATAGGAACTAAAGCATAACTCGAAAGTAAAAGATTTATTTTGCGCAAAAATAATTCGAAATCAAAATAAAATAAAATACAGATCACTCAAATAGATAAGTAAGATCATAACTTGCAGTGAGATTTATGGAGAAGTACTCAAATTTCTTTCAATCCTTCCCACAAAAATTTCTAACACAAACACTTTTTATAACTAATGACTCTCTCTATACCATCAATGTGAATAAGCTAAATATACATAAATGGTCTGACACATACATCTCTCAGCAACTAAATCAATAATACTTTCTAAAGATAAGAAGAAAATGAGAAAAAAATTTGATTCATGAATACTAAAATATGTACACACATTATTGTTAAATTTTTTGTACAATCAAATGGCATGTTTTAGTACTTTATTGAATTCATTAATATTGGATACCAACAGAAGTAAGGTACTTTTATTGAAGTTTCAATAATAATCTAAAGACGACCATTTAATATGGTTCCAGGAGCCATACTCATTCAGCATACTAAGAACAAAAACAAAATACTCAACAATGACTGCAGACAAAAACGAAAAAAGGATGATAACATACCTGAATGTAGCGACTGCTAATGCCACCGATGATATACCCGTTGTGCCAAGCCGCTTCCGACACCTTGATGTTTAATTCCACCCACACAGTCTTCTCCAATCCGCGCCTACCAGATACGACGCAAATGACCCACCATGCTTTTTCCCCGCTTTCACCTCCAACTAGCGCCCTTCAACGCTGTCCATGATATATCCCCGCCTCCGACACCTTGATAGAATAATCCACACAAATCACCTTCTCCAACCAATTTCTAACAGGTGCCGCGACAACAACTCACAATGAATTTTACCTCTGCAGACAACCGCCGGCTACAAAGAGAGGCCAGCAACCTTCAACAACGATAGACTCACTACACCATTCATTCCCTGTTTGAATTTGGAACCCTAACTTTGGCTTTCAAATTTCTTTTATTTTTTCTAATAAATTTTTTTCTCAAAAATAAATTTCAAATTTATGATTTTACCCTTCATTAATGTTATCAACTATTATTATTTTTACTGTAATTAAAAAATTCATTTGGTCATAATAAAGTCAATCACAATCTCTAACTGCAGGTGTCATCAAAAATTGCAGTACACATCATATGGTCACTTTGGCCACCTTAACTTCTTGGCCACCATAGAAGCTCCCATATATATATATATATATATACTTTTAATACTAATATTGCATGCAACCTAAATTTATCCCGTATGCCAACAAAAAGTTGACAAATAAGTTAGAATTTGTAATAAATTCTATAAAAAATGATAAATATTACATATTCCAGAAGGAATTAATAACTGAAACTCATTCATAAAAGAACGTTGATATAACATTTTTGCAATATTTCTATTTGTTAAATGTGTTCAAAAGAAAACCAACAAACATTAAGGGGAAAATAAGCACTGCCATAGAGTTATTAAGATTTCAAAAGTTTGAAATTAAATTGTTAGAAAAAGATACATAAATAATTATATATCTAACACAAAAATTCATACAATAGTGGTTTCTCCGTTCTCTGCTGCTGCCGGAACATCGCCATTCTCATCTGCACCCTTTGCTTTGCCATTGTTCACTGGTTTTGGGAGCTCTCTTGCAGCAGAGGATGTCTCTAATAGGCGGCTGATTCCGTCATACAAGTTCTTAGCATCCATAATAATTGTTGCTCCACCGGGGTAACATCGTCCAAAACATGTTGCAGAATGAGGATAAGCAACCTATACATCAAAATAAAAATTTCAAGGAATCAAGAACATATATTTACAATAATTTATTGAAAGAGCATGAGAGCAGATTAGCAGCTCAAATTATAAACAATAATTTTGTATCGTACTCCACTTAATGGGACAAAGGTTAGTTAATTTGTTATTATTTTTATAGTATCAGTCTCATGGATGTAAATCATAAAGCACCTCAATAAATGCCCGGCAGAGTGAGAGGAAAAGTCCTGATTCGTTCGCTCTGAGCACTCGAGTTGTATTGTACAGCAACAATGAATCAGAAACAGCTCGTAATCCCTTAATCAATTCTTGGGCAACGACATGTTTTAGACTTATTGGGGCACATGGACGCAGCTCATTCATTGCTGCAGATACACCTGCAGCCACCAAAGAGATAGCAGTGCAAATGAATCCAAGGATAAATGAGACTGACTAGGGGATGGAACACTAAGTGATGAAGCACAATAGCACATATAATAACATCATCCTATCATAAGATTAACCGCACACATTAATAAACTTGCTACAAACATCACATATCAACCATGAATATTTCTATTATGCATTGCCGTTTATATTTTTTATCTGATCCAGAAGTTTATAGACACATTCATACACACACAAAGTGATAGAGTGTACGTGGTATCAATCAACAATTGACCATATTGTAAAATAGAAATTACACCGTTCAATAACTTCTGGTAGAAATTGGTTTTGATTAATCCAACTAGAGTGTCTCCCTTAAGAGAGACAATAGATTATCTAACTGCGCATGCTCACGAGTGTATTTCAATTCAGCATTTCCTCTAATTTAAACAATCCTACAGTCAATTAATAATATCTTCCACATTTGAATTGTATACACTCATCACGTGACATGTATTCACAATATATTTTTTTTTCGTACGTTCATATCTATATATAAATAATTTGGAAACGAAGCAATCATTATTACAACTTACAACACAAACATATAAGCATCTTCGATCATCAATTTGAGGCAAACCATTCTGAATAGTTAACAACAGTTTGCGTTAGCCTTTTCACCTTTTTGGATTGAAATACTGAAAACTTAGCAACGAACAATCCAAGTGACAATGATGGTTTCCTTAGAAGCGTTGGCAATGGCAGGCGCAAGTTATGGCGGAGAATGCGCCATGGATATCGAAGAATGGGAACGAAGAGACTTGGAGGGTTATCCACTGCCGCATTTGCTAGCCGAAGACGAAGACGTCGGAGAAGAAAGGTTCACCAAAGAAAATGATGAGAATAATGAAGATTGTGGTGTCAAATTCAGAAATAATAATAATCAAGAAAAGCTTGAGCGGAAAATGGAAATGAGGAGGCCAAAATGCACGACGATCTCAACAGAAATATTGAAGATTGCACTTGCTATAATATGCATGATCTTGTGGTGTAAGAAGAAGGAAGAGATTCAAATTCTAGCAGCTACTAGGCAGCAACATTAATTAATTTATGTTATTTATATTTAGAGTTTTGTTATTTGTATATTTATTCTTCTGTTGTAAAAAAATAAAATACTATTTTGGTCCATCTAAATTTTAATTTAATTTTTAATGTTTTAAATATTTTATTTTTATCTTCAAAAATTATAAGTAGATTTAATGTTATGATGCAAATAATTAATAGAACAAAAAATGTAGATGTTATGATATTATTAATTAAGTCATATGTTTTTTGTATATTAAAAAAATATAATCAAAATTAAACCTTTTTGTAATATTTTTTTTGATCAACTTTTTATACAAAATTTCAAATTCTAGTAATCAATTATTAACGCTCCAAAATTAAAGAAAAAAATTTTACGTTAGTAATTGTTAATGAATTTTTAAGTCACAAACTAAAATCGAACATTAGTTATTAATTTTTGGGTACGCAAATTATTTGTGTAAAATTTACTGATGGGATAATATTAAATCCGATTTCAGACTTTTTAAAATTTAAATAACATATTTAAAATTGTTACTATTAAAATAAAACGTTTAAAATGTTAAAGAATAAATTAAAACTTGTTTTGAATCAAAATAATACTTTACGTAGCCACGTAAAATCATAAAAATATCAAGTATATATCTATGTTTATCAGTTAAAAGGGTTCAGCAATTATAAGTGTTTTGCCAATTCTCTAGAATCAGTTATAACGGAATGCTATGAATTTAAGCTATTATATATATAAGGAAGGGTGTTATGTGATGGTAAATATAATCTGATATTATATAAATAGAATAATTCTAAATAATCATTACACTACTAAATTACGTTTCTCATTCTGGTCTACTATTTATATCTCTGCTTTCTCTCTACTCATCCACAAACTTCTTTGTTTATCATATATAGCCATATACGTAACCATGATAATCATCCATTTACAAATTTAACTAAATCAATAGAGTTCTTATTATTCTAAATTACATGGTATATATAATGATCTTAATGATAGAAATTCGTTAAAAAACACGCGTGGTTTTCACAAGAAATTAAGAATAGAAATACATTTTGTTTGGGTTATTATGAAATAAAATTTTTTTTGTCTAAAATAAATAAAAAATATGTTTTACGATAAAATAGCAAATAACATGTGGACGGATACTATTATAACACATTATATAATCATTTATATATGCGAAAATATTATTTATGGACCAACATATTATACCGTTACGTATAACCAAATTACAAATAACACATCATCGAGCATCACTAGTAGACTGTTAACAATAAATCAATCAAAAATTTATATAATGTATTTTTATCAATCTTAAAAACATAATTAGTCCAATTTAAATATTAAAAATAATTTTGGTGTACGACGATAGTATAAGAAAACGTAATAATGGAATCTTTTTTAATTTACTAATAGCCATGTGAAATTTGTAACGAAATGGGTGAATTTGATTGGATGTTGTAGTATCAAGTCGAAATGAGAACGTCGATATAGTTGAAAGAATAATGAAACTGGAAAAGGTGTACATTCATTTGTATCTTTTAGTTTTGCCAAGAATGAATGACGACTGCAAGTAGATTACGTAGACAATGATACAATAATGTGATTGTTTCTTAATAAAACTCGTATTCTCTCTCTTATTTTGACTTATATGAATTGAACTACATATTATTTCTTTGAATTGAATTTTCAAATTCAAAGTCCGTTGGTTGAAAACAAAAGTTAAGTGCGATGTGTACATGTAGTAAACCACCAAATTAGTTCATAATGAAGTATTTAAAAAAACTTTGAATTTCTTATGTATTTGTAGGAAATCACTTTCTATCATGCATATAAATATCTAAACATTTCATTTTTAGGTTGTTAATGTGATAGTAGTGCATGTTTCCTCGATGTTTAGATATATATACTACATAATTATCTTAAAAATTACATTCTATTTATTATAGTTAACTTCATATATATGTTGTGTCTATATATTAATAATTATTAATTCATCGTTATCATATCCATTTTGACTAATTTTCTTTCTATTTTTTAAGATTGTCAAAATAGACTAAATTTATTCAATCAATCTATTTACCTGTTTAAACTAATAGATTTTTATTTATAAAATAGGTCTATTTAAATTTTTGGTTAACCAGGTTGAAATCGATTTACTTAAAAAAAAGTAGAAAATTAAATTGCTTAAATCACTTTTTTTTAATATTTTTTTTATTCGACCCATTTTTTAATTTGTCCAAATTTTTTTCGATTTTTTTTTTAATTTTTAAATAAAATATTAAAAAATAATGGATCAAATCGTTTAACTCATAAGACTCGTCATAAACAATTCGAACTTGAAAATTAAAATACATAAACAAACAAAAGATAAACAGGCCAATCCATATAGACTTAGTCGAGTCTGAACTGTTTGACAATCCTACCATTTTTATTATCTTCATTTTTTCTCCCATAATCCCTACGAGCCTTATTTTTTCTTCTATCACTTCGTCAGACTAACTCCCTAGTTTCAACATCTCTCTCTCAAAGACTCAAACTACAGCCGCCATATATGGATCCCAAAGCACCTAAAACTACCTCCATCTGTGATCACATTTATCAAATTCTAGTTGAATCGATAAATTCGACCAAATAACTAATTAATCGGAGGTTTAGTCAACTTGATTAGAAATTAGGATCGTTTCTATATTTGAACTGGTTAACAACGATTAAATCGACCAATTTAATCCAAACGGCGTGAAGGTTCACAATGGCTTAAAGAAGGGGTTTGAATCTAACGTCATTTTTTATCTTTTAAGAAATTTGAACATCAACACAGATTGAAATTTTGTTATTAATGATTTACTGTTATGTTTGAGTTAGTGATTATGCAAGAGATAAAATTATTTTATCTCATAACGAATAAAATAAAACAGAACAAAAACAAATAAACTTACACTACCATGTATCTTAATTCAACCATTTTATACATTGTGACTTGTATTTATCAATCTTCATCATAATTCTGATAGAATTTTCACTATCTTCCAACTATTGATACTCGCCAAACTGCATTTTATTGGATCATGCTTCAGAGTTTGTTAGATCCTGAATTTTCAGAATCTTCTTCTCTCAGCTGAGTTCTCTTCTTGCCCATATTACCCTTTCGTAATGTGTCATAGGATCAAAGAATATTAATATAAATTTAATTAAGTGTTGCACCGTTGTATAAATTTTTATCGAAGTAATTTTTACAAAATGCAACACTAGATAAAAAGTATAAGACCTCAAACTTTTGAAAATTTAATCATCAGTTACTTAGGGATTAATTTCATTAGTTCAAGGAATTAATTGTTCAATAAAGATAATTAACAAAATTTGATTTAAAAATATATTAAGTCTAATATTATTGAAATTATTGATATGGCTAAATTGTAATTTCCAAATCAATCTCGCTAGTGAATTGAGAGGGGTTTGGCCAACAATAAACTAACAAATATTTTTGAATTATATTCTATATTAATTAATAACATTAATTGTCACTAATTAGTGGTTATTTAAAATTTTTTTTAATTAAAAGATATAAATTAATGATTATTAATAGCCTCTTTTTACTCTAATTCACCTTTTACCATTTATTACGCAAACACGAATTCCTCCTTCCACAAAAAATTTTGAAACTCCAAAAAATAGCTAACACCAAAATATAAGATAAAGAATCATCCAAATCCTAAGAAAAAAACATAAAAAACATAGGAAAAAAATATCCAAAACTAATAAAAAGAATAATCCAAATTCTAAGAAAATACATACAAAACATAGGAAAAAGAATCATCCAAAACTAATAAAAGAATCATCTGAAATGTAGAAAAAAGAAATATAAAAAATTAGTTAAAAAAATCATTTAAAACCAAATAAGAGGAGGAGATCGAAGAGTCGCAGGATGGCCGGCGGCGACGACGACGTCTTGAACGGCGTTGTGTGGACAGTGAGGGACTCACGGTGGCGGGTTGCGATGAGTGGAGGAGTCGCCATGGATCGGAGTAGTTGATCACGTGTCGCGAATTGGGACTTGGTGATGGCTACGTCGCGACGGATGGAGAGTTCCGGGGTGCGAGTGGCAAGCGATGGGAAGTCGCGAGCGACGAGGGTGCATCAGGACAGCGATGGGGAGTCACAATGAGATGGGAGGAGGGTGAAGTAAAAGCGCGATGGTGGCTGTCTTTCCTGTGTATGTAAACGGCAAATGAGGTGGCAGAGAAGGATGCAAGGACGACTGGCGATGGCGCGTGAGGACGGTGCAGCGGCGACGTTAACAGTGCGAGGATGAAACCGCAGCAGCGTGGGACATTAGGAAGAGGAATTAGGATTTATGGTTTTGTGTGGTGAATGGTGAGTGGAAGTAAAAACAAATTAAAGTAAGTTTTAATTTAAAAATGTCATTAATGTCAATTAATCAAATTTTAAATTTAAAAAAATAATTTAAAATTAATCATTAAAAATTGAGTTGTTCAATTTTTAACATGTGAATACTTGGCTCCCTATACTTTTCCATTGTAAATTATGTATTGTCTATTGTATAATTAGATTTTATGCGTTGATTTTAACATATATAGAATTAAGTTTAAAATACTAGAGAAAAATTGAATTTTATCATTATTAGCAACATATATTTCTTTTCCAAACATACTTTTTTTTTTCTCATGGGATCGCATTAGTTGTCCAAAAGTAATTTTTGGCCAAAGTTATCGATAGATAAAATTAGTCGCTAGCGTCTAAATTAAATAGAAGAATTTCTATAATTCGGATTAGCTACTGATATTCTAAAAAATTTGTTACAAAATTCTATCACAAATTAGCGATATATAGAAAATTTCCTTTGAAACTGTTGATGTCGTCATCTTTAGCAATAATATCTGTTGCTAACATCAATATCCATTGCTAGGTCATGAAAATCCGTCGAAAAAGTCCGTTGTAAAATGTAAATGTGAAAGATTATAGTATTGTCAATGTATATATAGAGATAAATTATAAATATAGAAAGCAATAAACTAGTAATGCATATATAATATAAGAACAATTGAACAAGTGTATTGGATTTGTGAGTGTGTTAGAAAAGCTTCCTTGTATTTAATTAGAGCGAAATTATATGTCTTTTTTTNTCCAAAAATACGTAAGCCCAACTCAGAGAGGGCGACCGCAAAATAGAAATTTACTCCAAACCGTGTCTGGCGGTCACAAAATAGGCCTGACACCTGCAGCTCCCATATCATTTTCGGCGTCCACGAAATGGGGGGCACCTAGTTGTCGGTTCCTGCGAAATGGCCATAGCAGGAATACAATGTTACGTTTTTGTTGTGCGTGGTAAGCATTTCTCTACTTCCTCGGTTGTTATTAGGAAAAGCAAGTTTGACTGAATCCCAGACATTTATATGCCAGACATCATCCAGCACAATGAGGTACCTACTTTGCTGAAGTAGATTCTTGATCACCTCTTTCAACTTGTCACTTCTCATTTGTCCAACTTCTTCAGGAGCTAGTTTGCGAATGACATTATGGAGCTGGTGAACAAGGTCTTTGAGGAGTTCTTCTATTTGGAAAGGATGAGAGACACTAACCCAAGCATGAATCTTGAAACGCTTATGCACTTTGCGATCATCATAGACTTGCTTTGCCAATGTAGTTTTCCCCAAGCCTCCCATCCCATGAATGGGAATTACAAAACGACCTTGTTCATTACTAAAAAGCAAATCACACAGCTGCTTCTTGGGTTTGTCAATTCCTACTAAATCAGCTTCCTCTAGCAGAAGTAATAGTTGATGATAATATCTATGAATTCCTGTATGGTTATATATAGTTTGTCTTCAACTTTAATTGTCAAAGTTATAATATTCTCAGGGTCAGGGATGTACTATTCATATTCAACAAGGTTGAAATAGTCAGGTTACCATTGATTTTTTTTCCTCCACGAAGGATCGTGTTTGGTGCTGAAGGCAATGCTTGTGGCTCATAAACACCAACTTGAAACCATATCTTTCCACTACCAAAACACACTACATAGAATTTTCGACTAACCGAAGTTTTACAATGAACGCAAATAAACCTTCAAAATAAATATTACACATGTAAACAACATAGAAGCACATGACACCACTCTAATTTAATTGCAAAACATATACTTCAATGTTCAAATTATTATTTAGATAATTATCTTGATGGTTATCAGTGGTTAAGAGAAGGGGGTTGAATCTTAGTCCCTTTTTTGCTGAGTGATTCTTGCTGCCTTTTAAAATGTTTTAGGAGATATTTCTGCTTTTTGTTTCGTCGCTAGTTAAGAGACTTTTTCTTTTTGTCTCGTAACCAGTGAGGAGATATTTTTCAATTTTGTCTCCTACAAACAGAATCAGAAATTGAGTAGAATAGAAAGAGAGAATCACACCCAGAAGTATCCTAGTTCAGCTGCTAAGTGCAGTGCAGCCTATATCCAGTCTCCATCACAACAATGATGGAATTTCACTATAATCAAGCAGATTACATACACCAATTCTCCTTAGGAACTACCATTCCTATCTGGGACAAGTCCAGAATCTATCCCCAATCCTAAACTTGACTTGGTCACCTACCAAGCTTTCAACTGCTAAGTGCTAACCCAACTTGCAAGGGGATTCTCACAGAATCATGAAACACAACACAGATGTACAAAGGACCTCTAGGACGTCTATGACTTTTTCTTTTAATTTTGTATACTCTGCCTTTTTTCGCTCTATGGCTTTTTCATACAAACCTTACTGTTTGCCTTTTTCCATAAGACTCAAGACAGACAAAACTAAACAGAAAAATACAACATGAAAAACTTTGAAGGAGAAGAACTTCTGTTAGCTTGGGTAGCTATGAGAACTCTATGCTTTCACTCTTTTCTCCTTGCTTCAAGCCTTGGCTGTCCACCCTTATTATAGAAGGAGAAGCCTCCAAGGTTGAAACGGTTGAACTGAGCCAACTTCTTCTTCTTCAAACATCAAACCGGTTCAGACAAAGAGAGAAGAGAGAGAACTGAATGTAAAATCCAACATGCAATTACCTCTTCCTCATCCCTTCTCACCAAACTTCATCAATCTAGGCCTTCCATCTTGACTTGCACTCCAAGAAGGATTCCTGACCATTGATGAGTCCTTGATGCTTGACAGCTCCATTTGCTCTATCTTCTGCCTCTTCCTCCACGTAGCTACAGTAGCTATCTTCTGTGATGGTTGATCAAAAGTAGAGACGAGTCATACTCCAGGGATCTTCTTCTCTGAGAGCTTGAGACTTCTTCACCACATCTTACCATTAGTGGCAAAGATCTCAGCCACACCCTACTGTGGATCTTCTTTCTGCTAAGGACATCATCACCTTATCCCTTTTCTTGCTTCTAACTTCACTGCTACAGTGCCTCATCTCTGATAACTTACTTCTTTTTCTTTCCTGTGACATGACTGAAAGCAAAGAAAGAGAAGAGAGAGAATGCAGAAAAAGCTTTCAATGGAACTAAGAAAGAGAATTAGAATGAATTAAGTTTCCAAAACCCATGTCTAGTAACGTGTAAAACATTAAAGACCATCAAATCAATTTCCACTTTCCCTTTTCTGTTTCCAATGCAATTAATGCAAGTTAATTGAATTTGAAATCCATTCAACGATGAAAGTGGGTAATCGAGGAAAGCATGCAATATTGCTTTCTTCCTTTTTCAATTTTTCGGACCAAGCCTTGATGGTCTTGTAGCAAAGATTAATTTGGGCTTGTTCGACAAAATCTGGCCCAACTTTCATAATAATAATTCAGTCACATATTTTAAGACATTTTTGCACAAGGCTGATTATTTTTGCCAACCATTATGGGGTTCAAGTTTTCTTTATGCCCAATGACAAAATATGCAAGCAACAAAATTATTAATTAACAAATATGAGTTAAAATTCAAGTTAATAATTTTGTGACTAATTATTTTAATAATGTTTGATCATCATCAAATTAATTTGGAGTTTTCCAAACTCATCATATTTAATGAATTAACTTTGTGGTAATATGAAATTCATCCCCTCCCCTGCTATGGCCATTTCGGCCATTTCGCAGGCAGCGGCAACTAGGTGCCCCCCTCCCCCATTTCGTGGACGCCGAAAATGATATGGGAGCTGCAGGTGTTAGGCCCATTTTGTGGCCACCAGACACGGTTTGGAGTGGATCTCCACTTCGCGGTCGCCCTCCCTAAGTTGGGCCTGTGTGTTTCTGAAACGATTTCTATCTGTGCGTATTTTGGTAAATAATGTATTTTTATTATTTATTTATATAAAAAAGCCTATATTCTTGTACTATTATGCCATACGTCCAACCTTAGGCCAAAACGTAATATTCGTCAATTTTCATCCTTTCATTCATTCCCTTTGGACCACGGTATGCAGGCGAAACTAATCAACGCACATTGCTATTTCCAAATTGGTCACATTTCAAATTAGGATCCAAAATCCAAATATTCATACACTCTCAAATAAGTATTGAACTACCATTGATTAATTATGGTCACGGGCTTGTTATGTTACTTGCCGGCACACTCATCAAGAAGCTTTAGCGTGAGAGATATGTGTGATATATTATGTACTAGTCCATGCATCATCGTTATGTGACGTAGTTGCTTTACAAAAAGCATACCAAATAAAAACACAAGACATTCATATGACTACCTATAACTAATTAACGAGCGGCAACTAGCAAACATTAAGTTACTAACTCTAGTAATATACTGACTCGCTAAATAAGTCCCTTCGTTATTGTATCAAGAGTGAGTCCAAAAGAAGGTAAAGTACAAGACGGGAAGGGATTATTATCACACCTAACATAGATATATTTTTTTTTAAAGTTAGAAGTGATACTTAAACCTGCAACTTCTAAATGAATATAAAAAGACTATGTCATTTGAGTTATAGTTTATTGGCTTAACGTAGACATTGTTACACTTTTCACAACAGTGAAATCTTATAATCAGAAATTATATCATTGTTTCATTGGATTATTCATTTAAGAAAGAAAGAGTATATTAGGAAGAGCATACAAAAATTTAAGAAGGGAATGACAATAGCAATTTTGGGTGGGGCAATACGGCAATACCATCTCCATAAAAGACGATATAAGCAAAGATATTCATGAATCTTGAATAAGATTAGCTAGTCTGATCTCTGATAATATGATTAAAAAATGAAAAAAGTTCAGAGGTCGTTAATTTTAATTTATATTGACTAACATTTTTAATTAATAATTTAATATTTTTAGTTTAATATTATATTTTTAGTCAATACTTTTAAATATTAACTAAATTATTGGTAAAATTAATAAATTATACTAGT